>NW_018408373.1:294038-347299 GCF_002113885.1 Mizuhopecten yessoensis | reverse complement strand
CCCCCCAACTCTGGTGATATCACACATTTGGACCTAAACAGCATTTCCCTTCTAGCTAAAGGGAAAATTCCTCTCGCTCGACGGCGAACTTAATCCTATGCACAATTGAACCCTGCCACAGATGTTTTATGACCAAAATAAAATGTTCACAACATTAACACTGTACTCGTTGTTATCGTTGGAATTCTTTTGGGATGAAAGCGTTTTCTTGATCTACATAAACAAAGTCACCGCAGCGTTTAAAAGTAGAGTATAACGTTTGAAGCTGTTGGTTCATGTTCATGGCAACGATGTCTACTCACGGTTCATATCATATAGATCTCATATGAATGCCAATAACACAAATAAATAGTAATATAATGGAATATAACACTCAAAATACATGTCCATGTCGTTGAAGCACCTACTTCTACAACATGGCTTCTTGAGCTGATACAAAATAGTAGGCATAATTTCAAACGGAACGAAATGAATTTGAGTTTTTTTTAATGTATTTCGCTTGTAGAACATTACATGTAAAGCTTTATTTAATTAACCGGAAAATCATGGCAAATATTGTCTGCTTCACTTCGAACGAGGAAAAACTCATTATTTATGTTTTAGACACGAAATTCTTCTTATCTGATTATGGATTTACGGAAAGGAATATTTATTGGACCCTGTTGAACTTTTTAATGTATATAATATACTGTATGCTATCAAGCGTGAGATTCAGACCACTCGCTCTCCCAAGAATTTCGGTTCGATCCCAAGCGATGGTGGAAAAAATAGAGTGATGTCTGATAGGGTTAGTTGTTATCCCTCCGATGGCACGGTGGTTTTCCTCCGCCGCCATTTGTCCCCTTAGCGGCGTCGTAATACAAGCTCTATAGAGCTTATGTTTGTTATTGACAATTGTACACGACGTTCAATAAAGATTATATTTATTATCAACACACTATACATTTTTAAGATCCTAACTTTGAAAATGTGATCGTCAGCATCGGGAAAAATCAGGTGTGGGTAGTTAGAGGTTACACGGGGCCTGTCAAAACATTGTTGGAGTAGGCCATAGGGGCCCCAAATCTCCTGTCTGATGAGGCCCTTCGACTCTCTTGTCAATAAGTTCAGGAACAAAAAAATACAATCCGGCCTGCCTTTTTAGTAAAATATAAGAAAAAAAATTGGGGCAATATGTTGTCTTTTTATTTAAGGAATATTTCTCGATATGTCGATGATTTTTCCAAATTTCACTATTATTTATCTAGAATAACCCCTGGAATCGGAGGTGAGATAGAGAGGCAACTGGTATAACAAGAGGTACATACGGTTTACACAACGTCACATACTGTTCTAATTACTAGTAGCACGGAGCAGAAATAGTAACGCGACCCTGTCATTAGATGTTTTAGTCCGTGCCAGAAGGCATCCCAGTGTGCGAAACAAGGGGGTGATCGCATACTGCCAAATCTTGCTGACGGTGTTGCATTTCATCTACATATATTGCTACCTCGATTTATTGACTTACGTACGCGTTCGCGGCGTGGCATATGTGTGTATTAGCATGTAAAGTGAAGAAAGCGTCGTCAGATAATATCACAAAAACTACTCGCTAAAGTAGAGACATAGACTTTTACTAATATATATTCCAAATTTCAGCTCGATATTTGTAAAAAAATGATCGAGTTTCGATTAATTTATTATTACGATCGGTGGCGTGACATACGTGTGTGAATAGAACACTGGTACTTTAGATAATATCTCTAATATTAACCTGTAATGTAAGCGACATCAGAAGATATGTTATTCATATAACTATGATACACATTTATACAAAATTTCAATGTAAATTTGTTGAAAAATGATCGAGTTATCGTGTATTTAAATTTACGATTTTACGAAGCTATACGGCGCCGTGTCACATGTGTTCGTAGTAGGTGAACACTTTTTATCTTATGAAATAACTAGCACACAGGTGTAAATATCGGTATTTCATATAATCAAATACATTTCGTCTGTATACCTAAGAATAACTGTTCATCTGTTCAAAGACGTAAAAAAGTCAAATGTCAATACATTTCACATCTTGAATCCCGCCCTGCGGGCACACAAGTGTTGTGAAAGCGTAAAAAATGTTCTTCATTAAGCGAAATTGTCATCAGGTAACTAATTTACAACTTTTGTTGTTCAACAGGACCATGCGATTCGCGCGAACACGTTTTCGCGTCCCTGGTTTTTATGTCTCCTGAGCTATTATCAGCTCTAGCTATATAGTGACCTATTAGTTGCTATCCGTCGTCGTGCGTCGTCTGTTAACATTTTACATTTTCAACTTAAGCCGAGTTTCTGACAAAGGGATTTCATTAATATTTCATGGGAAGGTTACTGACATCTCCCTGACCAAGTGTTGTTATTTTTCGGGTCGATCAGAAATCTAATATGGCCGCCATTTTGTAAACATATTTCAAACTTTTAAGTCAAGTTCTGCTGGGCCGATTGTTTTGGGTTGATGCCGGTGTCCCTGGCAACCGGACCATTGCCTAGTGTCTGTCTATATTAGGTATGATAGGGGGAGGGTAATGAACAGCAGATGTAGCACGCGCGTCTCCCCGGTCCTCTCTCTATACATGTTTATATCTATATCTGAGATAAAAGAAATCACTTGTATAAGAGTTAGTTTGGAAACATATTCAGATTTCAACCCTGGAAATGGACATGGCTGACAAGAGACCAACTGTTAACTTTGGAGCACAGGTACGTGAGTATTTCAGGAAGAAATATTATTAATATTATAAAGACATTTATGAATTCGTCCATGTGAATGATGTCACAGTCTCTTACTGGCTGTGGTTGATCATTCTAATATTCAAGTTTTTTTTTGTATGTACAATTCAAAAAAGATATAGATGTTAGATTATTATTTTGTTACTAGGGTTGTGTTTTATTTCATGAAATCTCTCAGTAGTGATAAAAGATGAATTTGCTTTACCAGAACTAGAACTAAAGGTCTAATTTGCTTTAAGTCAAGTACTGAAATAAATGTTGTCCGCTGGTTGCATGGTTGAATTACACGTTTATGACCAATTTTCAGCTATAATACCTGATCAATGACATGATTGTCTGTTGATAAAGTTTTGCACCATGTTGTTTTGTTATGACCATTGAAAACAAAGCCTTTTTGTATCTCCGCATCACAATCACTTCTGGATAAATTATCCTTCAGTTTCCATCAGGTTTTCTCCTTAAACCGAGTGGGTTTATTATATATATGCTTTTAGTTCTTGGATGATTATCTGGAAACAAACCTTTCTGTATATTCCTTACACAAGTACAGGAAAAGCGTCTGAGTTGATTTTATTCTTGTGTGTTCTTTATCATGAAATATAAAAGTCTGTTCCTGGTGATGGTTATGAACGGAAGATGAAAAAGTTACAACATCGTGGCATTTTTTTTTATTAAGTACGTAGTGATATCAGTCTTTAAATCACTATCTGCCCGATATGTCATATTAAAGCTGACAGCATTATCTTATTGTTTTAGTGAGATCTGTAAAGAAATCCAGAACATCAGTGACAAGATACAGGAGTGAATTTTCATCCAAGATAGACCAACTCAACCTACTGGTTTCCAGTCGACAGGAAAAAATGTCAAAATTAAACCTTCAACATCAGCAGAAAATGAGGGCTACATAGGAAAGCATGCAGCAGCTTAGAGTGAGTATGATCGGCAAACTGCAGTGGAGATAAAGCTGGGGAATGTTTATGTCACCTGAGTCACTGTAATGATTTATACAAATGGTGCCCTTTGGTGTTGATTTGGTAAAATGAAAAGTATACAATTAGCTTGTAACTGATTTTAATGTAATTATTCTATTCAACATTACCGTCAATCATATTGAAAAATAAACCCCAGAATAAATGAATTTCCATGTATACTGTATATTACATACACATTTGACACTTAAAGTTCAGTAATGAACTGATTATATCGATTGTGGAATTTGTTATCGATAATCGGAATCGAACAGGACACATCGATTGATGTTCGATTATCAGTCCATCACTGGCTTTAACTTGTCCAGGATTTTGTATTAATAGTAAAGTGGCATTGACCTCACCTCTACAACCCTGAAACTCAAACTTGTGCGATATATTATGGTCCTTTGTAAATGTGTGAAGTTTGATCCAGATCCCTCAAGGAATGAAGCTACTAGAGCGCTGACAATGAATTTTCTAAACAAGAGGCCCTCTGGACTTGAATCGCTCACCTGGTATTAATCTCACACCTGTAACCTTGAAAGTGGACTAACATACAACTGCAGGCAGAATATCGGTGTTTGATTCATAAGAACCTATTAAAAGATTTATACATATGACGCCCGTGACCTTGAATGTGGAACAAAGACATTAGGTTGAACAGGTTGCTAATTGACCTCTATGAGTTAAATTTTGATAAAAATAGCGGAGTTTGGTATTATTTACTCGCGGCCGTACACATGCGTGTGGGAGGCGAGCCGGGTTGTTTTGGGTTGATGACGGTGTCCCTGGCAATCGTACCATTGCCTAGTGCCTGTCTATATTAGGTATGATAGGGGGAGGGTAATGAACAGCAGCTGTGGCACGCGCGTCTCCCCCGTCCTCTCTATATATATGTTTATATCTATATCAGAGATGAAAGAGATCACTTGTATAAGAGTTAATTTGGAAACATATTCAGATTTCAGCCCTGAAAATGGGCATGGCTGACAAGAGACTAACTGTAAATTTTGGAGCACAGGTACGTTAGTATGTCAGGAAGAAAAACCATGTTGATACAGTTAGGGAAAAGAAATACAGGTAGAGATTATCAGGCTAAGGTAGTTGAAGATAAGACAGGCAAGTACAGGTACTCATATTAAAGGGGAAAATAACAAAACAAAACAGGAGAATATACATAAAGGAGAGTACAGTAGATATAAAAGTATTGAAGCAGAAACATATCTTAGCTAGATAGGGCGCTATATTAAATGCTGTATATTATTAATATTATAAAGACATTTATGAATTCGTCCATGTGAATGATGTCACAGTCTCTTACTGGCTGTGGTTGATCATTCTAATATTCAAGTTATTTTTTGTATGTACAATTCAAAAAAGATATAGATGTTAGATTATTATTTTGTTACTAGGGTTGTGTTTTATTTCATGAAATCTCTCAGTAGTGATAACAGATGAATTTGCTTTACCAGAACTAGAACTAAAGGTCTAACTTACTCTAAGTCAAGTACTGAATTATACCTGTTCCGCTGTTTGCATGGTTGAATTACAATTTTATGACTAATTTTCAGCTATATTTGTCTGTTGATTTTTTTTGCATCATGTTGTTTTGTTATGACCATTGAAAACAAGGCCTTTTTGTACCTCGGCATCACTATCACGTCTGGATAAATTTTCCTTCAGTTTCCATCAGGTTTTCTCTTTAAACCTAGTGGGGTTGTTACATAAATGCTTTTTGTTCTCGGATTATTGTCTGGGGAAAACCTTCCTGTATATTTCTTACACAATTAAAGAAAAAATATCTTAGGTGATTTTTAACCTTGAAAGTGGACTAACATACAACTACAGGCAGAATATCAGTGTTTGATTCATAAGAACCTATTAAAAGATTTAAACATATGACGCCCGTGACCATGAATGTGGAACAAAGACATTAGGTTGAACAGGTTGCTAATCGAACTCTATGAGTTTAATTTTGATAAAAATAGCGGAGTTTGGTATTATTTACTCGCGGCCGTACACATGCGTGTGAGAGGCGAGCCGGGTTGTTTTGGGTTGATGACGGTGTCCCTGGCAATCGTACAATTGCCTAGTGCCTGTCTATATTAGGTATGATAGGGGGAGGGTAATGAACAGCAGCTGTGGCACGCGCGTCTCCCCCGTCCTCTCTCTCTATATGTTTATATCTATATCAGAGATGAAAGAGATCACTTGTATAAGAGTTAATTTGGAAACATATTCAGATTTCAGCCCTGAAAATGGGCATGGCTGACAAGAGACTAACTGTAAATTTTGGAGCACAGGTACGTGAGTATGTCAGGAAGAAAAACCATGTTGATACAGTTAGGGAAAAGAAATACAGGTAGAGATTATCAGGCTAAGGTAGGTGAAGATAAGACAGGCAAATGCAGGTACTCATATTAAAGGGGAAAATAACAAAACAAAACAGGAGAATATACATAAAGGAGAGTACAGTAGATATAAAAGTATTGAAGCAGAAACATATCTTAGCTAGATAGGGCGCTATATTAAATGCTGTATATTATTAATATTATAAAGACATTTATGAATTCGTCCATGTGAATGATGTCACAGTCTCTTACTGGCTGTGGTTGATCATTCTAATATTCAAGTTATTTTTTGTATGCACAATTCAAAAAAGATATAGATGTTAGATTATTATTTTGTTACTAGGGTTGTGTTTTATTTCATGAAATCTCTCAGTAGTGATAAAAGATGAATTTGCTTTACCAGAACTAGAACTAAAGGTCTAACTTACTCTAATACAAGTACTGAATTATACCTGTTCCGCTGTTTGCATCGTTGAAGTACAATTTTATGACTAATTTTCAGCTATAATACCTGATCAATGACATGATTGTCTGTTGATTTTTTTTGCATCATGTTGTTTTGTTATGACCATTGAAAACAAGGCCTTTTTGTACCTCGGCATCACTATCACGTCTGGATAAATTTTCCTTCAGTTTCCATCAGGTTTTCTCTTTAAACCTATTGGGGTTGTTACATAAATGCTCTTTGTTCTCGGATTATTGTCTGGGGAAAACCTTCCTGTATATTTCTTACACAATTAAAGAAAAAATATCTTAGGTGATTTTTAACCTTGAAAGTGGACTAACATACAACTACAGGCAGAATATCAGTGTTTGATTCATAAGAACCTATTAAAAGATTTAAACATATGACGCCCGTGACCTTGAATGTGGAACAAAGACATTAGGTTGAACAGGTTGCTAATCGACTTCTATGAGTTTAATTTTGATAAAAATAGCGGAGTTTGGTATTATTTACTCGCGGCCGTACACATGCGTGTGAGAAGCGAGCCGGGTTGTTTTGGGTTGATGACGGTGTCCCTGGCAACCGTACAATTGCCTAGTGCCTGTCTATATTAGGTATGATAGGGGGAGGGTAATGAACAGCAGCTGTAGCACGCGCGTCTCCCCCGTCCTCTCTCTATATATGTTTATATCTATATCAGAGATGAAAGAGATCACTTGTATAAGAGTTAATTTGGAAACATATTCAGATTTCAGCCCTGAAAATGGGCATGGCTGACAAGAGACTAACTGTAAATTTTGGAGCACAGGTACGTTAGTATGTCAGGAAGAAAAACCATGTTGATACAGTTAGGGAAAAGAAATACAGGTAGAGATTATCAGGCTAAGGTAGTTGAAGATAAGACAGGCAAGTACAGGTACTCATATTAAAGGGGAAAATAACAAAACAAAACAGGAGAATATACATAAAGGAGAGTACAGTAGATATAAAAGTATTGAAGCAGAAACATATCTTAGCTAGATAGGGCGCTATATTAAATGCTGTATATTATTAATATTATAAAGACATTTATGAATTCGTCCATGTGAATGATGTCACAGTCTCTTACTGGCTGTGGTTGATCATTCTAATATTCAAGTTATTTTTTGTATGTACAATTCAAAAAAGATATAGATGTTAGATTATTATTTTGTTACTAGGGTTGTGTTTTATTTCATGAAATCTCTCAGTAGTGATAAAAGATGAATTTGCTTTACCAGAACTAGAACTAAAGGTCTAACTTACTCTAAGTCAAGTACTGAATTATACCTGTTCCGCTGTTTGCATTGTTGAATTACAATTTTATGACTAATTATCAGCTATAATACCTGATCAATGACATGATTGTCTGTTGATTTTTTTTGCATCATGTTGTTTTGTTATGACCATTGAAAACGAGGCCTTTTTGTACCTCGGCATCACTATCACGTCTGGATAAATTTTCCTTCAGTTTCCATCAGGTTTTCTCTTTAAACCTTGTGGGGTTGTTACATAAATGTTTTTTGTTCTCGGATTATTGTCTGGGGAAAACCTTCCTGTATATTTCTTACACAAGTAAAGAAAAAACATCTTAGGTGATTTTATTCTCAAGTGTTCTTTATCATGAAATATAAAAGTCTGTTCCTGGTGATGATTATGAACGGAAAATCAAACAGTTACAACATCGTGGCAAAATTTTGGATTAAGTATGTAGTGATATCAGTCTTTAAATTACTAGCGGCCCTATATGTCATATTAATGCTGACAGCCTTATCTTATTGTTTTAGTGAGATCTGTAAAGAAATCCAGGACATCAGTGACAAGATACAGGAGTGATTTTTCATCCAAGATAGACCAACTCCTGGTTTCCAGTCGACAGGAAAAAATGTCAAAATTAAACCTTCAACATCAGCAGAAAATGAGGGCTACACAGGAAAGCATGCAACAGCTGAGGGAGTGAGTATGATCGACAATGTTTATGTTACGTGAGCCAATGGCTCAAGGGACCTATTGCAATCGTTTTTTGTCTGATGTGTATAAACCTTAATCGAGTATAGCTACAGTGAGCTATGTAAGGCTAGATGAGATGACCTAATTACACATCCATGTCAACACTTGTGTTATAAATAACAAACATACTGAGTATTGATATAGCAATACATGTCGCCTACCGGCCCCCGCTAGCTATTACATAGTCCGAATTATTCTGACGTTTTATCGACTTTTTTTCCATATCGGTCTGTCCTCGGTTAATCGACGAGAGACCGATATAAAAAGTCGATAAAACGTCAGAAAAATTCGGAATAGCTATTACACTGTAATGATTTATAAAAATGGTGCCCTTTGGTGTTAATTTGGGAAAATGAAAAGTATACAATAAGCTTACATACAGCTATAAATCAGGGGGTGGGGTGGGGGATTGGGGTGGGGGTGGGGTCTTTTTTCGTAATTAAACGCGGTCGTCGTCAAGGGGACCCAATCGAACCATATATATCTATACGCTGTGCAGAAATTTTAACTATTAGAATTAGAAATAACAAGTATAAAAGGCATAAATGTTGATAATTTTCCAATCCTTCTTTCGCAATATGCTGATGATAATTCCCTGATCTTAGATTGGATAGAATGCTCTCTCAGGGAATCAATTAAGGAACTAAATGTATATAAACAACGTATGGATAGGGAGTAAAAAATATAGCGAAGACATTCTTTTACCTGAACTGAATTGAAACTGAAGTGGGGCATTTCAATCTTTTAGGATTATAATTCCATGTAGACCTTTTTAAAATAGCTAAACTGAACAACGATAAAAATACTTGTTAAACTCAAATCGCTTATCAAGTGTTGGAGCCGTAGATCTCTTACTCCTTTAGGGAGAATTAGTATAATAAAATCTTTACTTATCTCACAGTTCAATCATCTTTTTATTGCATTACCCAATCCTGATGATGTTTTTATATAAAAAAAACTTAACTCAGTCCTTTTCAAATTATTATGGAATAGTAAGACAGTTAAGTTAAGACAGATGTTGTAGAAATATACCTGTATACTTGACATGTTCATTGATATGCATCATGGTGCATTGACGTTAAAACATGATATATTGCTTTATTAGGATACATTCTTTAAAATGTTGTGTAGAAAGTTTATTAGCCCGACTACCATTTTTCAAAGTGGCATATCTTCGTCATTTTCGAAGTTGTGACCTTTAAACTTTCCACATAACCTAATTAGGTCGTGCTACACCAAACCCGAGTACACACAGTGATGGTCTGGTGATTAACAACACTGTTATTAGGACACAGCACACCTAAACCCAATACACATGATGATGGTCCCATAGGCAATTTTGATTGACAGCTGTAATTTGGAACCAGCAACACGTAGCGAAATTAAGACAGTGACTCTGTGTATTGTAAATTGACTGGTCACCGAAACAAGCCTGGTTAGCTGCACCAATTTATAAATAAAAGCAGAACTCTTTTTCATATTGAAATAGAAATTATGAAAATATGTCAGTGATATATTATGAATTATCATAACGAATGTCTTTGGATATAATTGAGTAAAAATGGAAAACAAGCAATTTAAACATACAGTTATTAAAAAAAATCCTGGACATATTGGAGCTGACTATCATGCCTAGTAAGTTTGGAAGATTAACATTGTCTGTGAATAAGGTCAGACATGTGATTCCATAGGACCACAGTAAGAAGACAGTCTCTACAGAGTTTGAATTTTCTGTAATAGTTATTGCCCTTTGTACAGTTTGTAGAAAATATACATTTTCCATTCTCCTAGCGTTAAAGTAATTTTAAGCGACATTTCGTAGGTTTGACATGTTCCTTGATATGCATCATGATGCATTGACGTTGAAACTTGATAAGTCTGTTTATTAGGATACATTCTTTAAAATGTTGTATAGAAAAGAAGTTTTAAAGAATTTTGAATTTTCATTTTTTTATCATTTGACCCCTGTGACCTTGAATAAAGGTCATAGTCAACGAGCTGAACTCTGTATGTAGCCAAACATAGATGCTATAGATATGCCAATTATCAACTCTGTAAGTATCATAGTAAAGGTAGAGAAGAGTTTAAATTCCAATTTGTTTTAAATTTTGAATTTTGGCGGGAAAATGAACATTTTTCAAAGTGGCATATCTTCGTCATTTTCGAAGTTGTGACCTTTAAACTTTCCACATAACCTAATTAGGTCGTGATTTTATAGATGTGATAAAATTTAACTATTTATGGGATTTTAATTTTTGACCTATATTTGCCTCCATAGCGAGGCCTTTAACTTGACATATTCTCTGATAACATGACATGGGCAAAAGTTAGCCCCGACCAAGATCCAAAAGGACCGTTGAGCGTTCATGCAGTACAACAAACACGATTTAAGTTATGGTCACTTGAAAAAAGTAAAAAAAAACAAAAAAAACAACACTCTATTTATAGACCTGTGACCTTGACCTTCGACATATTGATCATGAACGTTTAAATTTTTCTTATAGATCGGTGTCCTCTATTGCATACTGATATATGAACATTATATCGTTTTCCGTTCATGAGATAAACCGTTAACAAGATCTATGGAAATAATAATAACTAGATTTGATCAAGATCAAAACACGGGATTTCCAACAAGAAAATGAACACAGAAATGATCTCGGACTGACCATCGCTTTTATACGTTTCGTTTCCCTTCCCTACTCTGATAAACCTTGTACATGTACTTATTCATACCATATGTTCAGTTGATTCTAGCGTTTCTATCTTCCCTCCTCCCTTTCCCCTTTGTGGGGACGTTATTTACTTGAGGTAATAGTGCAGGGCAGCTATGTTATTAGGACCCTACTACACCAAACCCGAGTACACACAGTGATGGTCTGGTGATTAACAACACTGTTATTAGGACACAGCACACCTTAACCCAATACACATGATGATGGTCCCATAGGCAATTTTGATTGACAGCTGTAATTTGGAATCAGCTACACGTAGCGAAATTAAGACAGTGACTCTTTGTATTGTTAATTGACTGGTCACCGAAACAAGCCTGGTTAGCTGCACCAATTTATAAATAAAAGCAGAACTCTTTTTCATATTGAAATAGAAATTATGAAAATATGTCAGTGATATATTATGAATTATCATAACGAATGTCTTTGGATATAATTGAGTAAAAATGGAAAACAAGCAATTTAAACATACAGTTTTTAAAAAAAAATCCTGGACATATTGGAGCTGACTATCATGCCTAGTAAGTTTGGAAGATTAACCTTGTCTGTGAATAAGGTCAGACATGTGATTCCATAGGACCACAGTAAGAAGACAGTCTCTACAGAGTTTGAATTTTCTGTAATAGTTATTGCCCTTTGTACAGTTTGTAGAAAATATACATTTTCCATTCTCCTAGCGTTAAAGTAATTTTAAGCGACATTTCGTAGGTTTGACATGTTCATTGATATGCATCATGATGCATTGACGTTGAAACTTGATAAGTCTGTTTATTAGGATACATTCTTTAAAATGTTGTATAGAAAAGAAGTTTTGAAGAATTTTGAATTTTCATTTTTTTATCATTTGACCCCTGTGACCTTGAATAAAGGTCATAGTCAACGAGCTGAACTCTGTATGTAGCTAAACATAGATGCTATAGATATGCAAATATCAACTCTTTATGTTTCATAGTAAATGAAGAGAAGAGTTTAAATTCGAATGTAGAGCAACAGATACATGGATTGAGGTGAATTATGTAAGATGCATGTATGGTTCAAGTTTGGTTGGTCTAGCACTTATACTTTTTGAGAAACAGAGCTAAACGGAAACTGATGTATGGATTGAGGTAAACTATATCAGATGCATGTATGGTTCAAATTTGGTTGCTCTAGCACTTATAGTGATTGAGAAACAGAGCTCAACGGAAAACATTTACGTTGATACCACCGGGAAAAGTAACACCCAAGTCCCACCTCCGCGACATCCGTCCCAGGCGAGACAATAAATCTATAGAGACCGTAAGATCATGGAATGACTCGTTCAGATAAAGTGACTTTATTTAACACTGACAAACGTGAAATACTACCTGAATGTAGTGATATGATCCAACACTCACCATCTGTGCTTTCTTGTCTGCTATCGTGATTCTCAGCTCACTGATTCGTTGTTGCTGCTGAGCTTTGATCTTCATCTTCCCCTGTAAGTCAGTCTGGAGTTGTTCATATTCTTCTTGAATGTGTTCAAAAAAGAGAATATTTCAAGTCAATACATACACTCCATAACACATGAAAGAAATGTCCATGTTTTCAATTTTCTTTCTCCATAGTGTCATGTATCAATTTTCAACCTCAGTTTTTAAATCTGACAAACATTAATTTTCTGATTATGTTAAATAAGAAAAAAACAGATCGTATAGCGGGCTCCTGCTTGGCCTTTTCTGTCTTGATAGCATTTATCTTTCGCTTTAGATCCTCATTAGCTTGTAAGAGGTTCTCATGTTGTTCCCTGAATTTCTCATAGACGAGCAAAATCACACAAGGTAATACTGTATCTATGGGAACTTGTGTGGACCATTTCATCCACAAGTGTGTTTAGTGCACGAGTGGCTGTGTGTGTCCGCCTACTTATCAGTGTGAACAGATAACAACATGCAGTACTGCTTTTATTACATACAATGAACCCACAATTTTTCTTAAAATTACAATATTCTTTTCTGTATAACTTTACTTAAGATTATCCTGTATCAATCTTCAATTTATTTCCTGATTTTTTTACACCATAGTGTAAAGTGACACTAAAATGTTGAGAACCTATTCTTGTTCAATCTGTCGTTTTGATTGAACCTAACGAAACCTATGCAGTTGAATTAACTGTCCCCTAATACCCCTACATACCTTTTTTTTTATTAAGATCGATCAATATCTACCCCATAGTCGCAAAGATGCACCAGAAAAAGATCGCAATGCCTTAATACACCTTCATACTAAGTTTGAATGAAATCGAACAATTTCTAAATTGCGACCTATTAGAAGCCTCTGTATGGTTGCTATAGCAACAAAAGTACGCGATTAAATTTGCAGTCCTTTAATACCCTTATATATCGATTGTCATCAAAACCGAACAATTAGGATTACAATTGCGAGCAATAGCGGAAGTCACCCCTCCCCCGCAGTTGTGTTCGTAGTGCCATACTACACCTACATACCAAATTTCATCAAAATTGGACGAGATTTAAATTTCGACCAAACAGAAGCCAGCATTTGGCAGCCATTTTGAATCCGAAGTGAAACGATCGGTGTGATGTTATCATCCCTTTCACAAAGTTTCATTATGTTCCGGCAAATAGAACGAATGTTTTTACGGTCAATAGTAATTGATGCATTCCAGGGTTGGTAGTAATAATGTGATTTAAGGTTTAAAAAACAATTCCAATCGTTTGTTCCCATACATGTAGATAAAAGGGTTGAACCCTTCCGTTTTTATGGTGACCATATCGTTGAAGCCTATTCGAGTTGGGTCCGTATAAGTGCTTTGTAGAGTGTTACAAATATGGTTGGGCTCATATATTTAAAACTTCTGAATACTGTTCCTGCAATTTGGTTTGCTTTACTGGCTGCTTTTTGGACATGTATGGAAAAATTGAGTTTTTCGTCGATGTGAACTCTCAGATCTTTTTTACTATTTACCTTAGTGATTTCGATGGTGTCTCCGTATTGCGTCAGCGTGTAGTTGGATGACTTGGGTTTTTGTCCAATTTCTATATGCTTGCATTTGTCCACATTCAGCTTCATCATCAAATTTTTCGGTCCATTGGCACATTCTGTCGATACACTGTTGCAGTTTGGCTCGATTTTCTGGGGTTTTATTATTAGACGATATTTTGGCGTCGTCTGCGAATAGTTTTGTAGTACACTCTAATACATGTCAAGAACAGAATTGGCCCGAGTACATTCCCTTGTAGGACCCGCTTAGTACTGGCAGACTCTTTGAGGGAGTTCCATTGATTATGACCTGTTGGGATAGGCCTGTAAGTAATGCTCTAATCCAGTTTAAGATTTGTCCTTTGATCCCACATTTTCCAGTTTGTAGTTTGGAGCCTATGACACACTTTGTCAAAGGCTTTGCTAAAATCCAGGTAGATTACGTCAACGTTTTCCCCCTTTGCAAGTGTCTTGTTCCATTCTTCCAGGATTTCCAATAGTTGAGTGCATTATTTTCCTGGACGGAAGCCATGTCGGTGTTTGGTAAATATTTCGTTTCCTTCCAGGTAAGCCATTAATTAGTTTCGGACATTTTTTTTTGTAGAATTTTGCATGGAACCGAGGTAAGTCTACTCATCTATTGACTTTTTGAATATTATTTTAAGTGGTTTGGCTATTGCATCACATGTTTCAACAATGAATTTTTGGTGAAGGTTGTCGGGTCCAGGATCTTTGTTGGGTTAGTTGATCTTATGGCCGTAATAACATTTTCTTGCGTCAGTTCTAACGATTCCAGCAAATTTTCGTGGGTTCTCCCCCTTAGTTATGGTGGCTCTCGGTTGTCATCATGAACAAATACAATTGAGAAGAATTCATTCAATACATTTGCAGTGTCTCTTCTATCTTCTGTCATTTCTCCAAATGAGTCTCTTCTGTGCAGAATGGTTGCCCGACACCAGAGTTTATTTTTTTTTGACGCCGCATCTACATGATGTTGTCCTGTTGGTCACGGTCTGTAAATAAAAGATGTTAGGTTTAAGATAATAGAATAACAGAAATTCTTATGTATGACTCGATAGTATATTTAATATGTATTGTGTAAAAAGCCCAGATAAAATGTGTATTTGTGTGACACCTTTTTATGTATACCTTGACGGTGTAGGACAATCCATCGGATCTTCCTGCGGCGCTTGTTGGGTTGCTTCTCCACTATCTCAAAACAGACGGGCTTGTCTTCCAGGACAGAGTCGGTGGGTACAACGTCATCAAGTGATCTGCAAAATTAGAATTTATATCGTTATATAAGATGCGGAAATAAAAGTTATTATCTCTTGAATAATTAATAATTACATCATAAATATGTATATACCATTTAACAACAGATACTTACTGTTCGACAATTTGAGGGTTGTCCTGAGGACGATCGGGGAGATCAAAAGTCCCATCTAGTGTGTCGTCGTCCATCCCACTGATGTTCCTGACATCAAAAGAAGCGTTCAGCCTGTTAAGAGATAAAATGTAACATAAAGCCAAGTTGTAACATTATAAGACAAGTAAAGCGTAACAGACCATTTTATGATATAATTATAATATTGTGCACGTATGTAGCATGTGTAACAGTATTCGTGACTACTCGGCAGTCTCCACGATCTCTTCGGCTACTGCGACCTCAAATGTCTTGTTGGCGTCATTGCGTACGGGGGACAAACCAAAACTACTGAAAAATAAATAGATTCGATGTTGTTGATTGGAAATAAAAGTTCATATATTGTTGTCAAGATTTATTATTTCATACATGTTCGGATGAGTATAATCATGACTTCGCGCTCTATTTTATATATACCTTATGATATTCCAATTCATCGGTCCAATGTATGTTGTGTCTGTTGGCTCCAATTTCATAAACGCTCCTTAAGGTAAGGAGCTCCTTAACTTAAAATGTGTAACGCTTTTCCTGTGGAGATATTTAAGTTAAGGAGCTCCTTAGGTAGCAGTGTACAGTAGCGTACGGTGGCCATGGGTGATATTTTTGTACAATGAATAACCCCTGTACTATTACATGCATCAAAACTTTAAAACAAAATAAGCTCTAAAATTGGCATATGCATGATGAACTATGTGGGCTTCACAAAAAAAAAAAAAAAAAAAAAAAAAAAAATGGCTTGATACTACATTTTTGGCCATTTACGAATCTGTGTCTACACAACAAAAGCAAGCTTTTCATGTACGTTTCTTTTGTACTCAGCACATGTGTAAATATTGTGAAAAATCCAGTTTGAGGACCTATGCTAAAACGTGAATTTCTGCGACCGAGTAGGTGATATTTAATTAAAGACAGGTTTTAAGAAAGAAAAAAAAGGTTACTTGCGTGGGTCAAATTTTGGGTTAAAAATAATGATTTTTAAAACTTTTCGCGTTTTTTGATGTGGTAACCATGGTTTTCACAAGTCCCAAATCTGGGGAAATCATCTTTTGAAAAAACCCACATTCTTCTGAAAAAACGTATTCAAAATTTAGTTTATAAATATATATATATAATCCGCCTGAAGAAGCCCTAGAAGGCAGAAAGGCCTAGCGGACGATCTAAAAAATTTGTTTTTATTCTATATTTTCCTTCGCAAGGACTTATTTATTTATTATCTACTATATATATATATATATATATATATATATATGTAGGTGTGATGTGCAGGATGAATCCGCTATCTATGTGTATCCGAGACATGCCCTTTATTTTTAGGGTCAAGCCATTTCTACTGTACTCTGCTACCTTAACTTAAGGAACGTTCATGAAACTGGGGCCAGGTGGGGCTGGAAGTGCCGATCACTCCAGGGTGGGAGGCTGGTCCAGACCCCTTCGTTGTGGTGGCGACATCGGAAGGCTGGACACTTCCAACACTAGAGGCTATGAAATAGAAGAAATGAAATACTATTATATAGTTTAACTCCATTCATCTCTTAAATTATATCTTTGTATCTTATACCCAAAAACACTCGATATGATACCGAAAAATCGCTATTTATTTCTTACCTCATTCTGTTGGACGATGAAAGTGGAGTCAAGGTTCGAGGCATGATTTGTCGATGTCGGAGTGACTGAGAGTGGGTCCGCAATACTCGTCTGTTGGGGGAAAACATATTATTTTAATCGTGACGTTAACGGGTGAGCACGGTAATTTGTATATCGACCATTTTTTTAATTTTACTTTTGATGTGTTATTTTCCTTTATTATTAGTTCTTATCTCATCCATATATGGCATAGTGGGGTCAATCATCCTGGTTGCCTCTAAGACGGGAGGCTGCTGGGGAAAAACAAGAAAAGCTACATAAAATATGTTAAATAAATTGGATTTCCACAAATAATGTATTGATAGTTGTGTTCATTCGTGATCTGATAGAAATTAACAAACATTGTATAGGAACGGAATATAGGGGCGCGACTTGTTATTATTATTACCTAATCATCGATTGTCCTGGAAGCCTGGCTGGTAGGGTCAGGGAGAGTGCAGTCACGACAACACCAAGTTATCAGTCCACCGTCCTCGCCCCTCATAGTAGCATGACGAGGGGCCAGTGATATGCCTATACAATGTTTAAAACAACAGAGCTAATTCAAAAACATAATTCAATTATAACGGAACGTATATATATATGAACATTGATGTATATTTCAATAAATAACGGGACTTATATATATATGACCATAATAATTATAAGATATAAGTATAAAGGGACGTAAATAAATATGAACATTGATGTATTATAGAATTATAAGATAAGCATAACGGGACGTATACATAATATGAACATAACAATTATTAAGGATACAGAAATAACAACAAAAAAAAATCAATCAACGTAATGATTAATTTGACAATTAAGAACTAAATTAAAAAAACAACAATTATACAACAGGAAGATAATGTCTTCTTATTTTTTATATAAAATCATTCTATCTTACCGTGCACGGTAACGTATCAATTTGGTATTTCTGTGATTGACAATTATATATATTTCATATCACTTACCGGTGCCATACGTTCTATGCTGTCATCTATTACAGCATCGCACTGCAGTGCATGCTGTGCAGATCGGATCACACTGTCGCACTCTAAACATTTCGTCGATGCTCGTCTCATGGTTGAAAGTCTCATTCAAATTCAAATGATATTAAGATTTTCTGCTGCTGGTTGGTGGATGTGGCGGTTTGGGCGGACCCATACGCGCCAGTCGCTCTTATGTATTGGTTTCGTTGTCCCACATTCTGGTGTTTTTGTCGTGGGAGGGCGATCGAAAAGGACCAAGAAGGCTTACATAGGAATTATCTTTATTTCGTGTTATATTACTTTTGCGAAAATCATTTTTTACTGTTTTCAAGAATGTGATTAGCACAACCAGTTACAAATTGGTGACGAATCCATCACTTCTTGAGTGTCCGTCACTATCTGGGTTTCGAATTTTATATATAGACAAATAATTTTGGACGAGACCAAATGTAATTAAGTTTTATGAATTGATAAATACTACTAATATAAAAACACTGAAGAAACTTTGTACTTTTATTAGAATAATTAATAACAATACTTGAACTCCTCGATATAAATGTGTATATATTATGAAACAGTACTGTGTACTACCGACTTCGAACACTACAATTACTATATATTGTATTGTAAATATGGGTCTCTAAACATTGTATTGTGAAAGAGAATAAAGTCGAATTGAAGTGAATTGGACCCGACAGTCGAGGACGTCTCTGCTTCCAGTAAATACAGTACTTAGTCCTTTTGCCGGGCTTGATCAATTAACTGTGTGTGTATTTCTCAATACTCCGTATATACCAGTCATTAGTACAACCAGTTATGTTTTACGGCTCTTTTATGTGGGGTATAGCGGGACAACGCTTAATCAACAACATTCAAAACCGAGCAATGAAAGTATACTTCCAATACTGGTGTCCTTGGAGATTTTTGGTCATCTTATCGGGCAAAACAACACAAAGAAGTGTTTAGACTTTACTGTAGACTACAAAATGTGAAAACAGATAGGCTTCTACATAAGGTGTATATCTGGTCATCTAGGAGAAGGAACTCGTGGAAGNGCCAAAAAAAAAAAAAAAAAAAAAAAAAAAAAAAAAAAAAAATACGTATAATTACCGGTTCCATTAACAAGAATGACGGAACTTTTTGGTTCTCGAAATTATGGAATGACAAAATTTAAACAGTAAACTAAGAACATACAGAAGATATGAAAAGGACAAGTTAACGGAACAGTATATAACGTCACTTATACCACGTCACTATCGGAGCCACCTCGCTAAACTTAGACTCGGTTGTCTCCCCTTAATGTTGGAAAATGGACGCTACAGTAATAAACATAGTGGAAGATTTCCTTCGTGACTGTCCTGTGTATAGTGATATCAGATATGATCTATTCAAAAACTCAATGAACTCCTTCATTTATTTTAATGAACTTACTTCAACTGAAAAGTTGTTTTATTTATTGCAGGATAATGCTCTTCAATTTTCACTTTCTAAAACAGTTTATTTTATGATGAGACGGAGGCGGTCTATAATGTATCGCAATATTGATTTAACTGTAATGTGATGAAGAAAGATATGTGATTCTACTATTCTATCAGTTCTTTTACATGTGATTAAGCATTGAACTGTTTGTGTATGGTATTTATGATCTATTTGAATGAAACAGCTTTGCAAGCAAACAACATAATGCGCGCGCTTATATTTACGTTTTCTCTGCCTCATGTGGGTTTTTTAACTCACAATTTATATTTAAAATTTAAAATTCCCGCCTTATCGACAATCCACACAAATTCGTTCAACAGTTGGAACAGCGTGTTGTCGCGTGCTGATTGGCAAACAAAGTAGTACTTTGAAATGTTATATAGTACAAATTTATGTGAGGGAACCTATTCCCCAGCTTTATATGATTACGTATTTACTACGTATATATATTAGATATAATATATATTAAAAAGTTAAAAGGTTAAAAATTGAAGAGATACCAACATAAATTGAACGTACAGAAGTTAATTGACTGGATAATAATGAGGAAGAAGATATAATGATTCTTATATTTGTAGTCAGTAAACTATTTCCTCTGCCACAGGAAATGTTGAATAGAATATATGGATATAAAGTCAGTCTAAAAAAAAAAAGGCCAAACATTTGTGTCCGTGTTGCCAGGCGGGAAATTCCCTTGGTGTCCTGGCCGGTAGGTAGAGGGAGTAGCCTCCCCTGATACACACCCCTGTGTCAGTGGGGGGAGACTCTATACTATTGAGAGAACGCAGTTATATCAAAGAGGGGTAAATATTTTTTCTATAATTTAGTTTGTAATTAAGATAAGAAAGTTTAATTACATGCAGATAATATGGAAATATGGAGATGGAGGTGAATATGACGAAGTATAATTGAGTAAAAGATTATAAAATAAAACGAAAAACAAAACAAAACCAGATGTGTAGGAAGTGCAGCGAAAGAAAGTTATGGTCTAATAGAGATTCTTAGAAATACAGTTTAGTTAGCTATATCTCCTGCCACGAGATAAGTTTTCTAAATGAAGAAACATTAAATAGTTTCTTTTGTTTGCTTCGTACTAAGAAATGTACGAAGATTAGGTTACCAGGCGGGTCAAGCCCTTTAGTGTCCTGGCCGGTATAGGGGTTTTTGTCAGCTACAGAGTCAGTGGGGGAGTTGCAGTAATTGGTATAAACCTCTTACTGTTTTGGTCAGTTTAAATACAAACTGGTTCAAGGAGTGTTAGTGGTTATATCTTGCCAAAAATATCCTTGAACGTTTTAAAATCGACTCCTTTCTTGGGGAATGGAGTCGATGTACATATAAAGTGTTAGTAGACTAATCCCCGAAAAAAAAGTAGATTCCTTTTCACTTAAGTACCGCTGCTATTGCCATTATGGGGCATATATAAGGGGTATGTTATTACATAATATGTATTACTGAAAGATATAAGAATTGGAACATACTTGTATAATATTTCGTTGCACTCAAATCGAGCTGGCATTATTTGCTATCCACCAGCGGTGGCACTCATTGTAAACTATAGCTATTTAGTCCTATATTCTAACTAATCAAATATCCTACTGAAAGGCTTAAAGTGTTATTCCTAATAAAAATCCTATATGTTATCAAAAAAACACCTCCCTTTTTATACAGACTTAACTTCAAATTTTAATTGATTATTCGTGTTGTCTGACGCAGCAGTAACACGGACACGACTTAACTTCAAATTTTAATTGATTATTCGTGTTGTCTGACGCAGCAGTAACATGGACACTCCTTATTTATAGGTAATTATTTAGACAAATATAATAGGTGGGGCTTGGGACAATTAAGGCGTGCCGTACAATACGTCACACCACTAAATGCCCGGCCCCGGCCCCCTAGTCCTAATACTAGGAACTAATTTATATACTAAAAGTGTTGAGGAGAGTAGATTATATACTTCGGTGAGATGAAATGAGTTTCAAGTTTTATTCGAACTGTAGGCCATTGGCCCATCAGTATACAATACATATTATACACAAATCATGGACAATGTACAGAGAATGAAGACAATCATATTCCTTTATAATACCCTTAATCGTTTTCCTCATAGATGAATTTTCCTAGCAAACACAATTCTTTAATATTATGGACACTCAATAATTGAACGACTTTAAACACAGATATTTTTTTTCAATAATATCTTTTGATAAAACGTGATCTGAGATTTTGGAATTTAGAAAAGACTAATAAAAAATGAAATTCGTCCTCTACTTCAGAGGGGAGTTACACTGTTTATACTATCTACGTTCTCGAGGTATATTATTATACCTTCCGACTTCTGCAGCCAAAGAATGTGTTGATGTACGGATTCAAGTTAAACAAGTGCGATATTTCAATGGTATATATTTTGTGAGGTAAAATTTTAATGATTCTCCAAAATCTATGAAATTTTTACATTTTGGAGAATTTTCCACTGAGGCCCTTAGGGATTGTATGCCTTGATCAAAAATTCTTTGTTTTATCAATGGTAATTACACATTTTGCTTAAAAATACATGGATTTAACCAAACATCATTAAGACCTAGATTATTTAATTCATCTCTTACTGCTTTAGCCCAGTTAAAATCATTTTTTCTACAACATTGTCATAGAAATCTATAGGAAGTGGATATGATACAATTTTAGATTTTAAGATCTTAAACCAATATTTCATCATTCTAATTTTTCTCATCCAAACTAGAGGTAATCGTCCAAATTCAAGATATACCATATTGTTAATGGACGATTTCTTCACTTTAAGTAATTTCTAACAAAAATGTAAATGTACACATTCAATCTCTGAAGCTTTGTGCACACACCAAATTTCACTTGCATGAAAAGGATACTGCTTACATATGTATCGAAAAGGTGTAGCATAGAAGTGAATTTATTATTGTATTTTAGAATAACGACTAGGTAAGGAAATTGATCCACACATTCGACTTGACTTCCTTTGTAATACCATTCATCATTATGGAATCTTCCACCTTTTCTAAAAACTGCATTTTTTGTTTTTTTCCGCATTCACAGTTAAATTCCATTTTGTAGAGCATTCAAAAAGGCTGTCAAGAAGAGTCTGCAGGCACTGTACAGATTCCGAAAATATAACCAAATCATCTGCGTACATTAACAGAAACAAACTTAACTCACCGAAGTCGTTATATGTTGCCATTTTCAATAAAGGACGTTTCAAAATCATTGATATAAAGTGAAAACAGTAATGTTGACACAATTTCCCCTTGCAATAAGCAGATACTGTTCACGTACAATAGTTCTGCCGTGACAATCTGCCAGTATTACTAGGAGATGTAAAAAGGGTCCTATTATAAGGACACCGTTTGTTGACATGATAGGCCCCTGTGGTAGCTATTGCCGTGTCATCCAGACTCTTTAAAAATACGTGACAAGCCCAAAGGATATTTTTACCTGGCAACACTTCTCAGTTGTAACTATCCACACTGTTGGAATTACTTCTTTGCCCCACGCATATATAGTTATATACATATATATAGTTGATATATATCGTATAATTGATGAGGTGAACTGCGGAGCGTCTGAAAACAATTGTACAAGGGAAATAGGGTTAGTGTCCGCGTGAATATCTATGTCCCGGTATAACCGCTGTCGTTGTATGTAAAAACGGTCACATTGTAATAAAAAGTGTTCTATTGTCTCGGGGACTAGAAATGTCTCGCAAAGACCATCTGTATGTATTTTCATCTGAAAAGTAATTTAGCCGACATTTTCCCAGTCTAAGACATGTATATGCAGTAAATAATTGTTTGTTATTACATTCAATTTTGTTATAATTTCTTTTCTATATTGGTAAATGATTTTTCACGGATTTCCCAACTCCTGGGTCTCTCCAATGATTTTGCCACTGTTCCATCTGTTTTAATTGTAAAAAGGAATGAATTTCTCCTTTCTCCTTACAAGTACATCGATATTGAGGTTTTTAAATGTGGCTTTAGCGTTTGTGTCCGCTATGTCATTGCCAGAGATACCGACATGGCTCGGTACCCAGACTAATTTAACAACGTTTCTAAGTGTGCATAGAAGAAGTAAAATCTGAAATATAATAGGATTTTTTTTTTTTATATTTAAGACTGGTGTTTGTAAAGCGTGCAGTGCGCTAAGTGAGTCAGTGAATATCGCACACTTTTCTACCGCAGTTGTGTTTAAGAATTGTAGTGTTAGTAAAATTGCTGTTAGTTCTGTCTACTGTCATGAGTGAAATCTAATCACTTAGACGGAACTTGTTTTTAATATTCATTTTCGAAATGACAAAAGCACAGCCACACATCTGTGTGAATGGGTCCTTGGACCCATCAATATATATATGTACAGGTTTGCTGGACCAATGGCCTTGCCCGGTGACATGGATTTTTTAATTACATGTAGGTCATGCAATGAAGTGTTAACTTCCGGTTTGTTCAGGGTCCACAGTGGGATTGAACTAAACTCGGAAATATGTGTATTTATTTCACCCAGCTAAAAAGAAGATATATTCTTTTTGATACAAGTTAAATAGGATTATAATATGGCGAAATTTTAGTTTCGTTATATAGGAATTTTGCGTCTTCATTTAGACTTTCGATCGTGGGATGTTGACTAGTCATTCCCTCTATTTTTAGTTGGTATTTACATATAAAATGATTACGGTGAATTTGATAAGGAGGGTCAGCTGCTTCAGCTTGAAGGCTAGATAGAGAAGTACCTTTCATAGCATGCAAACATGTCTTTAAGCATGTATACAGAAGTTTATTTAACTTTTCAAGTTGTGTGTTACTTGCCGAATTGTATAACACGGCACCATATCTATAATACATTTGTTTGCAAATACTACAGAAGGTTTGCAAAGTATGTGAGACTCCCTACAGGAATACAGTAGAACTTGGAATTTGGAGGTTAATGCTGATTAAACAAAAAATGTTGTTTTTAAAAACGGGGGCAATGTAAGAAATAATGAATCCTGGATATATAATAACCATACTGTAGAAATTGTTGATAGTTTCAAATGGGAAGTTTTTTAAAACACAGAAACATGTCGCAAAACAAGGAAAAAAAGCTTTATTTTCATTATATTCATTTCCAAGAAACCATTTTTTTAATGTAGAAACGTATTGTTCTATTTTCACATTAAGTCAACAGTATACTTTGTTATGCGTCTGAAATATGAGAGTTTCATAAAGCCCCGGATGTAGAAAGTGTCCATTTAAACTTTTGTTAAAAAAAAAATTAAAGGTACGAAAAACTACATGTAATGATTTAATATACTGTGAGTTGGGAAGGTTACATTTGTTTGTAAGTAGAAAATTAAGAGTGTTTAAATATTGGTTGAAATTAAAGCAGACGGATAATTTGATTTTGATAAAGCATTTTTTGGTCTGATTTTTGACAACTAAATAAGTCTCGTCAAGGGTCATTGACCTGTCAAAAGTTGAAGTTGAAGTAGCCAAAATCATTCGACTTTGGTGTAGAGGCATCCTAAAAATGGCAGAAATTCAGGGCTGGATTTTCACGAATTTGAAGAGTTGTGCCCATTTGTTTGCTTTCCTATAATCTTATTCTGGCAGTTTATCATTCATATTTTTATTTTTCCATTTGTTATGCACTTCATATACATCTGATGAGAATGAGGGATATCTAAAAATGCACAAAATTCACCAAGAAAGCTGAAACTTACAAAAGGCCAAACCGTGAAACTTAACAACATACAGGCCAGGTTTGACCCTTCGACTTTTTTTAAAATTTTGATTTTTATTCGGTTTTTTTTCTCTCCAAAAAGGCTCTCCGGTGTCAGGATCAACAAATTAGTTGCCGACTACCACAACTGTCATGTCGGAGTTTGAAGCGTGTGTGTAAATTGCGAAGCGTAGAATCACAATAATAACATGATCAAAAGGAGAAACAAATTTGAAACCATCCGGAATTTACATTATACCTGCAACATATAAGTGAGGCTGTGCTAGAAACACACATTTTCATCAGCTGATGGTAGAATGTTGCCTATAGTCCACTCAGACTCAGCAGTGTTCCAGTCATTCAGATAATATGATGCTCCTGCGACGTCAATACGATCTACTGGGTAAACAAATGATAAACCTTGTTTTTGTTTGTAATCCGATGTCGTTGGTTCGGACTTAATTGTAAACGTTGTCCCCATTCAGCTTATCTGGTACCATTCTTTCTGGCACTTATATCTCTAATGAGTTTGTCTGAAGATTATCCCCAAACATCAAACATCAATACAGATGTGAACCTTGTTTAGTCTGGACATTACCTTAACTACGCGTTTAATATTGTGGCAGTTTGCAAAAGTTATAACAGAGCTATATATAGGCATGTTGTCCTTAACAATGAATTAGAGCAAGATAAGGTCATCTGTTATTTAAAAGTTTGAAAATCAATTGCATTTATTTGTTTGTGTAAGGTCCCTACCGACTAGGCTGTGGAAAATTTCTCATTTGGTAGAGCGTAGTATTACTAGTCAGCTTGTCTGAAATATCTGCTGCTGGTTTGAAGACGCGATGAAAAATGTTCCACTATATGGACAATTTGCCTTGCAACTATGTTTTGTATACCAAACAGTTCAATGGAATGGTTAGGTTTTGTCTGGTTGTATAAGGTTTGATGGTCTATTAACTACTAAGGTCATTTAAGGATGTGTTTTATGAATGCGTACATGTGTATATATGTGCTCATATAGTTGAGACAAGGTATTTTGCTCCGTTGTGTAAGCGCAGATCTGATGCCGACTTTATAGTGCTATCTCACTGAAATACCATGTTTAAGGCACCCAGCATGCGGCCAAGTCACATTATACCGACAATGGGTGAACTAATTGTTGTCATTACCCTAAACACTGAACGTTAGCAGGTAATAACAACTACCAGTGCCTTTTTCAAGGACTTTTGTATGTCCCGGCCTGGGGACAGAGTCCATCGCATAACCCCTCTGTGGCGAACGCCCAGGAGTAAAACCTGCGACATAGTAGCATTCCCTAGATGTGAATAGTCAGTACCGACCAAATCATGGCTATCAATGCAATAAAACATCAGAAAATTAAAAGAAAAGAATATGTTAATGACTGCTTAAAGTATGTGTTTAACACAGTGCAAGCATACATGCATCCTTAAATTTTACAAGTACAGACACATGTAATTCCTGGTTTCCTTTTTTTCTGTGTATCTTAAATTTAAACATCTGTTTCCAACTGCTTATGGACAATTTTGTTTATTTTCTACATGATTACATATCTGATCAACTTCAGAATGTCTTTTGTTTAAGTTTTCAAAAGTGTTTTGTACAATTTATCCTTTTTCATTGTTTCAGAGAGAGAGAGAGAGAGAGAGAGAGAGAGAGAGAGAGAGAGAGAGAGAGAGAGAGGTAATATAGTTATTCTTACAAGTTTTCAACAAAGTGAGACTAAAAAGATATCAAATAGTTTTGTCATTTTCCCCATTCATTTTGAAAGTTCATACATGTACATGTATGTGTTATTTTTCTGATTCTGTACTGTACATTATATCATATAATAAAAGCAATTTTTGTTTTCTGCAGAATGCTTATTGATAAATTAGTTTAAATTTGTAGAATTTAGTTGTATAAAATGCACAATGTGTTGGAATGCATTGGAACAATTGTGCTGTCAATTTTTGTTTTTTGTTTCATTTAAATTTATTGACTAGAAATAAATCTATTTTTGTTTACAAAGGAAATGGAGTTAATAAAGCATCTAATAAAACGATAAAGTCTTAGTAAATTGTTTACTTTTAAAGTTTAACATAGTACATGCTCTATTTTCTCAGTTTTAGTTTGTCATTTGTTACAATATGGACATTCAACTAAACCTGCCCTATATAATTTTGAATTTAAGTAATTTCTATACAGTGTTTTACATATCTTTTTCGCAGTCATATCCTATTTCCCTGAAAAGCAGTGATTCATTTGACTGGTACTGGTTAAAATTAACGAAATTTGAATTGGTCAGGTTGAACAAATGTACTGGGTTCATGACTAACAGGTTAATAACAACAGTCTATACTGTATGTAACCATTGTAGCTTAGTATTTTTAGTCATCTGAAATGGCATTCTATAAATATTTTTCCATGGCTCATCACTAAATTGAAAACTATTGTCCTACTTTCCTTACTACACGAAATTCGGGGACCATATATATAGTCGTTGCTTGTCCATCAGTCCATTTGTTCGAAATAGTCCGTGTTCATAACTACTGACTTGCTCAAGATATATCTATGCGATACTTTAGGGATTTATATAAGATTAAAAAACAGTGATGCATGTCTCAACTGGGTCTTCACATCCAAGGTCAAAGCCACATTGAGGACAAAGATGAAATTCATATTTGGGGAGCTAGATCCATCAGTTAACTGTACATGTTTAACTGATTTTCTGAAGCTTGTTCCTGCCTGTTCCAATTGTGTTATTTTTTACAGTAATTCATTGAAATACTTTGTCCTCTGTTCACTGTATAGTGTTTCCAGCTCGGGTTAAAAGGTATGTTAGGATAGTTCAAGTTAACATGTGGAGGATCCTGTTTATCTACCAATGTGTTGGGGTTCCCACTATTGATAATTTTACTTTCGCAAACTCATCCAAGATTTGAAAAACATTTTTCCAGAACATATATCAAACAAATGTTATATTCATTTTCATATATAAGCTGGTAGCTAGAATATTTTGCCATTTCCCTAAACTTACAAAAAAGTCATCTTAAAGATTTAATAAAGGACTGCACTACACTTGTAACATGTACATGTATTTTAACAGTGATATGCATATATATAACTGTTATGTCTCTTTATTTTATTAACTGTTCCTCTATTATATTTCTTTATAAAATATTTTGTCCGAGACTCTAATTCCGTGATGAGGCCACAGACTTGGTTGGTCTAATTCTGTGATGAGGCCACAGACTAAGATAGTCTAATTCCGTGATGAGGCCACAGACTTGGATAGACTAATTCTAGTATAAAATTTGAAAAAACACTCGCCCATCTCAAACTCATAAACGCTAATGATTTACTCAGAATCCATCCCTTTCACACCGAATTTGGGTATCCACAGGTTATCTGCATGGAGGCATCCATCTTTGTTTTCAAAGTGGTTCTCCTCGTAAAGTAGGTCCCGATATGGTAATTAGATAACTAATATGGCGGCAACCTAGTTACTCCCGAGGTAATTTCTCGTTTACGGAAAGTGCCGACGGTTCCCGATTGCCTTGCTACTTCCAGTCGCCATTTTGTAAACAGGACATAATCTCGAGCTGATGCGCGTTTGAAAGAGTTTGAAGTATTGCAAAGCTTCTAAACGATCATGCCCAGAACATACTATCCAAGGATGATGTTTTTGATAAATTTAAATATCAATTGTTTACTATATTTATTTTCTGTAACACTTTTATTAATTAATAGAAAAGAAACAAATAGGGTTTTTCCCCTTCAAACTTTTTTCTGTCAAATGTTAAAACACATTTGGAAAAAATGTTCTAGTTTTGAGATTATCATCCAACGTCGTCTGCTTCGCAAACATTCAAAAATAATATTTACAATGTATTGATATTGTTTTTGTTAACTCGTTTATTCTTTAAACTATCTTTAATTAATGAATATCAAAATTTTGTGAATTGAAAAATTGTATTTTCTGTTGTAACCGGAAGCGCACTTGATACTAGAACGTAACCCGGTAATACCTCACAACATAATCAGGACGGTAATAAAAAAGACGTTTATCGAACATTAACAGATTAATACCGTATGTATTGAGACACTGATGTGCTAGAATACAACACAAGGTAACGTTCATTTAATCCACTGCTATCACATCAAGTACTAACTGAAATTTATGCGAAAATATCAGCATTAAATGTTTGCGATCGCGCAGACCTACTTTCGTTTTACAGTTTACATACATTTGTACATGTCGGCATCAACAGTATACCTTAACTTGTGTCCTTCATCGTGCCAAAGATTATACATAGGCGCATTTTCGAGGAAAAGTTCGTGATTAAAGGTTGTGTGTGTGTTGGTTTTTTTTTTACTTAAAACTATCAGAGAAAAGCATAGTGGCACGTTACATCAAAATACAAGATACAAGAATCATTATTTTTCGTTGAATATATGTCATAGTTACCATAAGCTCTCAGGAGCCAGTAGTATATATATAAATGGTAAAACATTGTAACAGTGTAAAGGCAAACAACAAATTTTACGTTGGAAGGATTAAGACAAAGAGGCTAAATAATCATGCTGTACAAAATTTGGCACTAAAACAACTTACTTAGTAAAACTTAAAAACCAGTCCAGAATGGAACATAGCATTTATTTGTAACCTGGAGCAAGGGTGTGGTAGCCATTAATATTAATAGGCGTTTTTAGTATTGATGCTGCTCGTGACGCCAGTGATGTAATTTTCGCTTACAAGTTAAAGCGTCGTAATCCAAAGACAAGAATAGTACGAATTGAAAAGTGTGATTTGCCTACAACTCGAAAGTCAAAAGTCAAAAGCGTTCCTCTCATCTTCTTTCTTGTCACCATTCACGTTTGTAAGTTAGAACAGCTGGTATCGAAAACGCTTACACTTTGTACACAATATATATACAGTTATACCACAGTATTGTATTGTCTCGGTATGGCTATGAATGCGTTCCAGCTCAGGTAATAGAGCATCAAATGTAGTGTCGACGTCGATGTAAGCTGATCCAGCCTCTTGGGACGCATCTTGATATTGTTCTCTAATCATGTTCGGTTGTGAGTAACATGTTGGTACACATTTTTGGTGATGATGACGCCAGTGATTGTTTAACCGAGATTTAAAACTATTCAGGGAGGGGGCTTCTACAACTATATTTGGGAGAGTTCCACACGTCTACGACCCTACTACTGTAGTGTTTCTTGGTTACGTTGAGCCTTATTCTTCTCTTGAAGAGCTTTTTGGAATTTTCCCTCTTGTTGTAACCAATGTTAGTTTAAACTTTCTTTTATTCAAGTATTTCAATTATATGCATATATATGCAATATATATACATAACATTTTGTATCAAAACACAAAATAGTCTCCTCTCATTTTTCTATATTCTAAACTGGGAAGAAACCCAGCGTACAAAGTCTCTCACTGTAGGATTGTCCTTTTAGGAATGGTAGGCGTCTTGTTGCCTTGCGTTGGACGTTTTCAATAGCAATTTGATCTTTTTTTAAAAGTGGAGACTACATGCTGGTGGCATATTCCAAGTGTGGCCGCACTTAACTTTTGAACAATTGGATAAACATGTCTTTGTTTATAACTGTGAATGGTCGAACTATTAGTCCGAGGATTCTGTTGGCTTTGGTGACACACTTGTTGACATGGTCACTAAAATTTAAGTAATGATCAAATACTACTCCCAAATCCTTTTCTTTAATCACTTTATCAATGGTTACTTCATTTAGTCCATTTCTTTTGCTGTGCAAGCCAAGTCTCTGGTTTGATTTTCCTACTGACATGAGTTTTCCATTTAATTTCATGTTCCAAACTTTTGTCCAGTCGTCACATAATCTGTGGATATCGTCCTGAAGAGTATTCCTATCATCGTCGTTCGAAATTCGGGAGTATAACTTTGTATCATCACCAAATAATTTAATTATGGATTGTACGACTTCCGGCATATCGTTGACAAATATCAGGAATAAAAGAGGTCCTAGGACACTCCCTTGTGGGACACCGCTAGTTGCATTCCTGGTATTGGGTATTTCACCATTGATCACTACCTTTTGCTTCATCCCGCTTAGATTTTTTGTATCCATTGGAGTAACTTCCCCTGGATCCCATATTGTTCTAATTTAAACAGCAGTCGTTTGTGAGGGACAGTGCCAAATGCCTTGCTAAAGTCAAGGTTTATAACATCTATCTAATGTCCATTGTTTATTTGTTCTGACCAATCTTCAAGAACCTCTAGCAGCTGGGTAACGCTTGGTGAATCCATGTTGAAACTTGGAGAAAAGATTGTTGGTGTCCATATGATCCACAATGGCATTCTTTGCATTAATTTCCCAATAACTGATGTTAAACTGATTGGTCTATAGTTTTCTGGGCCAATTTTTGATCCGGATATATGTATGGAGGTCACTATGGCATTTTTGCCACACCAGATGATGTACTGGTGTGACAAGCTCGTTAGCCGTCTATAATAGTAGTATTGGACGGAATAGGTCGGGACCTCCTGACTTTGGATTTGGATTTAGTAACCTTATTACCGATAGTATTTTGTCTTCCGTGATGTCAGTGTCGTTGATTGGTACCCAATAGTTTCTTGTATTGAACACAAAAGTTTCTTGTATTGAACACAATAGTTTCTTGTATTGAACACTGGTAGTGGTTCATTTGTTCATTTGTTTCGACAGTGAAAACACTTGTGAAGTAGTTGCTCATGATCTCAGCTTTGTCTCTATTGTTAGATTTCAAGTAACCATTGGTGTCTTTAATATTTCCAATTTTACTTTTAGTCTCGGTCTTAGACCAAATGTATTTCCAGAATGTCTTACTATTTGATTTAATGTCCATATCCATGCTCCTTTCATAATTGTATTTAGATGTTCTAATTTGTTTCAAAGCTTGGTTTCTGGCTTTTTTGTATTCATTCCTGTTCTTTTCGTCTTTACAATGAAGGTACTTTTTCCATCTGGTTTTCTTGTGCCTGATAGCATGTACTGCCTCCCTGTCAAGTGGTGTTCTATGAGTAAACTTTTCATTTTTGATCTTGCTCACTGGTACGTGTTCTTTTACGATAATTGATATAGTCTCTACAAAGAACTTCCATGACTCATCTACATTTTTGACAGACAGCATTCTGGCCAGTTGACATCTTTGATTTTCTCTCTGATCTTTGTGTAGACGCCTTTATGGTAGTTCAATCTCTCTACTTTGCTGGTAACATTTTCAGTATATAGGCAGAGCTCGAAATTCAGAGAAAAATGATCGCTTAGTCCAAGTCCGGGTTCATAGTGTATTTCTAGCATTCCCTACTCATTAGTAAAAACAAGATCTAAGGTGTAGGGTTGATTACCTTCTCTAAATCTGGTAGGTTTGGTAACATGTTGGTAGAGGAATTCATTTCTTGTGCATTCTTAAAGAATTGTAGCTGAAAAAACGACCATTGGTTAGACTGTTATTGCTTGGAGTTTAGATTTGGTGAAAATGGTCACACCCCTCTTGTTGTTGGACATGTCCAGGTGGGTGTCCTATCCTGGTTTATTGTAGAAGTCTGATTTATTTGTCATAACTGGATTTTTATAATGGATCTCTGTCAAGGCTATGATATCAGGGTTGTTGTTGGTGACGAATTCCTCAAGTTCAGACATCTTGTTCTGTGTCAATACATCAATATTTGAATAAAAAATATGGAGGGAATTCTGCGTTTCAAGATGGCTAAAAATTCCGCTATTTACATTTTTAAAATCCTAGTTAAAGTATCCTAGCCTCTGTTAATGTCAGGAGATGTAGACGGGCTGTCAACAACAGTGTGATGACTATAAACCAGAGTAGTATTCTCCCCATGCTCGAATATCGACTCACTCATCAAATGGGCCTGTTCTTGAGACAGTGGTATGGGACTAGGAGGTACTTGGTTAGTTGTTTTTATTTCCTCTTCTACGGATCTAGGTCCATTGTTTTTTTCTTCTACCTTGTAACTTTTTGGGGGAATTGTTTGACCTCCTTTCCCCTCGCTGGTCATCTGTAAGATCCCTGGTGAGGATAACCGATTTGAATCTGGGATTGACCTATGTTTTTATTGATGGTGCTTTTTCTAGTAGTGTTTTACGTTGGCTTTTGCTTCCTAGAACCACCTTTAGTGGACGATTTTTTCATGTGGATTGTTTGCCAATTCGGAACGGAGTCGCAATTTCTAGATCTTCAACACCAAGTTTTGATGCTAGCCTTCTTAGGTGACTCTCGTCCTCTAATTTCCGTTCAAATCCTACTTCTTTCTTCGATTCTGGGAAGTTAAAAAGAACTATATTTGTCTCCCTTTGCTTACAACTTTGTAGTTCTGTGGTTATGTTATCAAACAAATTTACAATGTCCTTTTTGAGTTCGTCCATAACAGATCCTCTCATGTTCGCTAAGCGTTCTTTAATTTTAGTATCTTGAGATTCTTCTACTTCGCGGATTTTCTTTTCTATACTGATCATTCTTGTCTCTGTTTGGATCTGCAGCTTCTGAAGGGAGGTTTCAATCCGAGCCAGTGTGGGTTCCGTCTGGTTACAACATGTACATAACCATTTGAAGTCCTCTATGTCCCCTGCCTCAAGGCACTGGTTGAGTCCACTTGACAGCCCTGTGCATATAATATATTACACTCTATGAGTTTAGTGTCTAGTTTACAAACACATTTGTTGCATGCCAACACAGAGTTATCGTTGTCGTTTGCTTGCCATTAGTACATGCGAAAGAGTACTTGGTTTCAAAGCGCACTCCATATTGGAAGGTGGATGGTAGTTTATCTATGTGGATACTGTTAGTAAAACTGCAGGTGTTTGACTCGAGAGACAGTGATTGCGAGAGTCAGATCTAGAACTGGCAGAGTCACCCTGCCGAGTACACCTAACCAAGTAGACACTGTAAACGTAACCAAGCAATTCATATGAGAGTGGCAAGGTTACCTTGCCGACTCACACATTTGAATATGGTCAATATACACCTGATCGTACCCTACAGTGTTGTATATATCTGGGAGATAGGTCTGGAGTTACCCTGCCGAGTATGACCAGCTAGGTAAACACTGTGTATTAAGCCAAGTACTTCAATGAAGAGTGGCAAGGTTACCTTGCCGACTCAATCTTGGTAATGGTTAGTCTAAACCTGATCACACCCTGTCTGCTAATTTATTTCCGGGATTGATACCGTCCATATATACAGTTTCAGATTAATGCTGTCCCACACGTGAGCGGGTTAGACAATTATGGAAGAAGAGACTGTTGACATTGTTTTCCAAGTTTATAGCGTGGATTTGCTAATGTTGCTAGGTCCGTGTCTGCCGAGTGTCTCTTCTACACATTCCAGGCGGTAATTGAGTATTGTGGACAGTCAATAATTTTCAGCGATACCGAGTCCAAATTTGAGATGAAATCATTAATTGTTTTGAGTTCGTCAATAATATTGTTGACGATCGAATCATCCCAACACGGTTAATGTAACTTTTTACTATTGTTGTCCTTGTTGGATAGATCTCATATTCCGCTCCATAAATAAATCGTAATGTTAGTGTGTCTCCTTATGGCCTTGGGTATACGATCTCTGAAAGTAGCACACAACTGCTTAGTAGTGGCTCCAGGTGAGCACCATGATTCACATGGATAACATTGGACCACGGGGTATTTAGCTATGTAGGCATTACGTAATGAAAAACCTTTGCTGTCTGAAACGAGTATCGGTTTAGATCTCAGCCTCTATGTTTCAACCTCCTTTCAGAGCTGATAAGTTTGTCAATTTTGTGGGCGCTCATCTGTCGCGAGGGTCCAGACGGTGGAACAAATAGTCACATTATGATAGGGAACGGGGTGAGAACGATAAAAAATATATGATGGGTGGACGCTATAAGACCTGAGGTAATCTAAAACTGAGGTGAAGTTACGTACCGGTCATTCAGTAGAGAAATGAGAAGGAAGATTGAAAAAAATGGCGGCACGTAACATTTTGCTGGGTAGATTTATTAACAGAGGGGAGTGTGAATTTTGTGCATAAAATACAACATCTAGCCAAAATACATATTGGTTTGATTGAATTAACAATCAATAGACGTGATCATCACATATTTAGCCAAAAACAGATGTTGTTGAACCCTTGAAACTTGGATTAGGATCAAATCTTCATCCTAGAATTTTTCTTCCATCTTGCCACAACCGGAACCGGAAGTATAGCATCACTGCAAGACAATCATGGATTCATATGGGAACAATGTTATTAAAATAACATTCAAACAGTGCATGCAAGCTGAAATTAACAAATCATTGGTTTAAAATTACAAGTCATCATTTCCATAAAGTTATTCAAATAAATAAGATCTTTATGTCAAAATAAACTTTAGGTTTGGTTAAGTATTGTTAAATGTACGTTATATCAGCTATACATGGTTATTTAAGGACGATCTCCCCCATTTGCGAGATGCATGCGTGTGGTGAGTATGTGCACAATTAATTTGTGATTTGAGAGTCTGTGCATGGTATGTTCATGTTTGTCTCCTAAAGCTTGTGATAGCGCAAAAACTGATGCTGACTTATAGTGTAATTTCACTGGAGCATACTGCTGAATATACATCTTATTTTACGATCGAACCTCGTTTTCTCACCAACTTCAATAGATAGCCAAGGGTTCATGATTTAAATTTGTATTATTCAACCTTGGCAGAATTAGCCTTGTTTTTAATTTTCCCTCCACTTCCACCTAGCAGAGACTTTACTAGCAAAACTTTAAACTTTCAAGATTATTTCAGCACTGGTCGCCTATGTATTTCTCTTGGTAATCATTTACAGTTGGAATCTGGCAAATTATCTCTTTACCAACTGATCAAATTACAAAAAATGTTTCTTTAAGTAATGTCCTCCTTTTTTTTTTTTTTTTTTTTTACATAAATAGACAAAGTCGACAAGGCAACTTGGTACTTGGCGCTTCCATTATTATTGACACGCACAGGAACTTGGTATTAATTTCTAGCCCAAAGTTCATATAAGTGTATTATATGATGAATGATATAGAAAAAATATGTGGACCGTGGGATGGTAGTTTGTGCCAAGTCCCTGTGCCAGGTTCAATAATTTGAAAGCTAAGAAAACAGGGTTAAATCACCTAAGGTTGAATACATGAATATGTGAATACAAAATGAACGTTTGGCTAGCAAAGATGAGATGTTACCCGGCGACAACAAAAACAGGCTGAAAACATGTATGGAATGTGTATTTCTTAAGAGAGGCTGTATAAACACATTGTGAATATGTAAAATTATAATGGAAGTCAATTTTACCAGAATTACCTGACGTTATTTTCAATGCCTTCAGTTCATCTGTATTTCCACACTGTTCTCTGTATAAGGAATAGGATTCAGTTTGTTTTTAGGGTTTACAAATCCTCGAAACCACTTTTAAGTCATATTTATAAGGTCTGCCGAATATCTGATTCCTTGACAACTTTACTACAAGTATAAAGCAAGACTTGAGCTTTCTATATTCACTTCATATTATTTAACATTTTTCTGTAACAATACATACAGTTTCCTCAAATGATGCTGATTACCGAAAAGAGTCTGGAACCTTAATCATATCTTTTAGAATACTGTGTTTAAAAAAAGAAGGTTATACATGTATCTCTTCGATCCAACAAAACATAAACAAACAACATGTAAACCTTTCATTACCTAAACCTGTGATTAAAAGGATTGTAAAAGAAATATATGTGTTCGCTTAGATGTTAAAATATTTCTGTTTCCAATAACGCAAAGACAGGGAATCATAACATGCTTACCAAAGGGAGATAAGCCGAGGCAATTTTTGAAAAACTGGAGACCTATTTCACTTCTAAATATAGTATAGAAAATAGCATCAGGAACAATCGCAAATAGAGTAAAAACTGTTTTAAACAAATTAATTAATACTGATCAGTCAGGTTTTATTTCAGGAAGATATATAGGAGAAAACACTAAAATAATATATGACATCATGCAATATGCCGAAGAGAATGAAATACCTGGTATGCTACTTTACTATTGATTTTGAGAAAGCTTTTGATTCTGTTAGTTGGGATTTTATTGATAAAGTACTTGATTTTTTTAATTTTGGAAATGATATAAGAAGTTGGATCAAAATTTTTCACAAATGTCCAAAGTCATCTATTAACCAAGGGGGGAATCTATCACCATTTTTTGAAATTAAACGTGGATGTCGTCAAGGTGACCCTATTGCCCCGTATTTATTTATTTTATGCGCAGAAGTACTAGGTATCAGAATTAGAAATGATAATAGTATTAAAGGAATAAATGTAGAAAATACACCAATATTACTATCTCAATATGCTGATGATACTTCAGTTATTCTTGACGGATCAAAAAACTCTTTAAGGGAAACATTAGGGGAATTAGACACATTTGCCAAAATTTCGGGATTGAAAATAAACACAACTAAAACTGAAGTAATTTGGATAGGAAGCAAAAAATACTGTGAGGATACTTTTTTTCCAGAGTGGAACTTGCATTGGGGGAACCATAAGTTTACTGTATTAGGGATTGATTTTCACATTGATTTACATAAAATACCAAAACTGAATTATGATAAAAAACTGGTAAAACTCAAGTTAATCTTAAAAAACTGGAATAGGAGAATACTTACTCCAATTGGGAGAATTCACATTATTAAGTCTTTGCTTATCTCACAATTTAATCATCTTTTTATATCCTTGCCAAATCCAGATGAACACTTCATTAAAAAACTAAATTCAGAACTGTATCATTTTCTTTGGGGTGGAAAAATTGACAAAGTAAGAAGGGATATTATCATAAAAGACTATGCAGAAGGGGGGCTAAAGATGATACATACTCGTTCTTTCATTAAGGCATTAAAACTAACATGGATCAGGAGATTATTTTCTAAATCTAATAAATGGCAAGTAAACAAAAATATTGATATAGATATTATGGCTAACTGTGGATCAGAATACTTATATATTTGTGAAAAAAAATGCAAGAATCCATTTTGGAAAAATGTCCTAAACTCTTGGAAAACCCTCCATGATAAGGAAGAAAATTTGATAAATGGGAATAGGACAATACTGAAAACACCTATTTGGCATAATGAATTTTTAACAATAGAAAATAGAACTGTATTTTATAAAGAATGGTATAAGAAGGGAGTAATTATTATCAATGATATAATAAAAGACCCGAAAACAAGTACTTTTTATAATTATCGGGACTTTATGGAGAAATATGACCGAAGGACTAATTTCCTTACCTTTGAAGGAATAATTAGAACAGTAAGGAAATATCTGAGGCATAAGGAAATAGTTAATGATGTTGTTAGTTATCCTTTTATTCCACGTAATCTTGAAATTTTCTTTAAAAATATTAAAGGGTTAAAGGACTTCTACAAAATACTCTGCAAAAATAATATCACAGCAACAGGTAAAATAAAGTGGAATGAAATATTTAATCTAGATGACGAAACATGGAATTGTATATATAAAACACCCTTTCAAGTTTCGAAAAATTCTAAGTTACACTGGTTACAATATAGAATAAATCATCACATTTTAACAACCAATTCGCATATATTTAAGATAGGATTAGTAGAAACTCCTTACTGCTTTTTTTGTAAAACAGAAATAGAAACAATAGTGCATATGCTATGGAAGTGTGAAAAAGTACAGTCATTCTTTCACAACTTTGAATTTTTATTAGACGCATTATTTATTGCATTTTCTTTTAAAAAGGAAACTTTCATTTTTGGCATGCATAACTATAAAAGTACTTACTATACAACTGATAACCTTATACTACTAATAATGAACCGTATATCTATAGATCAAGATGCTTGCAACAAACTATCAATTTATGCTTTGAAAAATGCTATTATAGATCACTACAGAATTCAAAAATATATTTCTATAGGCAAAGGAGTGGATACTGCTTAAAAAAATGGAAAATTCTTGGAAGAAATGGAATAAATTATTAGAAATCACTCCCAATCCCTGACAAACCCAAAAAAGGATAGCATACATGTGTATATTTTACCTCTGTTAGTAAAATTTTGATTAAAAGAGAGAAATGTACCTCCCTGCCACTTTACTGAAGAAATTAAAATTATTATTATGTTTCATGTTAAATAAATAGTTGCACTAATAAATGGACACACATGGACTCAACATCTTTACCACTTGGACCCCTTGTTGTCTTCTCAGCCCCCCACCCACCCCCTCCTCAATTTCTGTAAAAGCTCTTTTGCTCCTTCCCCCCCCCCCCCCCCCCTCTCTCTCTCTCTCTCTCTCTCTCTTTCTCTCTCTCTCTCTGTCTCTCTCTAAAAAAACATTACATCATTTGTATTAAATGTTGGTTGAAAAATGAAAATGAGTGCGAAAATTAATACTGTAATTATTCTGTAATGCTGAAAATGTTTCAAAAAAAAAATTATATAAAAAAAAAAATCTGTTCAACATTCATATTTACAGTGGTTTACAAATCCACTGATAATAAGTTGACATAAAATTGTAATTCGGCATTTTGTGGTCTGATTTTTGACAGCTAACTATGTCTTGTCAAGGGTCATTGACCTGTGAAAATTTGAAGTTGAAGTAGCCAAAATTATTTGACTTTGGTGTAGAGGCATCCTAAAAAGGCAGAAATTCAGGGCTGGATTTTCACGAACTTGAAGAGTTGTGCCCCATTGTTTGCTTTCCTATACATCTTATTATGGCAGTTTATCATTCATATTTTTATTTTTCCATTTGTTATGCACTTCATATACATCTGTAAGAATGGGAGATATCTAAAAATGCACAAAATTCACCAAGAAAGCTGAAACTTACAAAAGGCCAAACCGTGAAACTTAACAACATGCAGGCCAGGTTTGAACCTTTGTCTTTTTTGTCGTTGTTTTTGGAAAAAAATATCCAGAAATTATAGTTAGTTTTGCTTAAAATTTACCATACTAACAATGTCAGACAATTTCAGACATGCGAAATATATAATAATGTGTAATTCTTCTTGAATTTGGTGTACAGGTAGAACTTGAATTCACAGATCTGTCAGATCAGCACAAATTACTTAAAGTGGAGTCTACATGAAGAGTTATGTCCCTTCACTTTCTTTTTCAAAGTTACATGATGCAAACAATTTTCTACTTGAGTCATTAAATCCGTCAAAATCTGTCGAACCATAATGTACATGTGATGGGGGGGGGGGGGGGGGGGGGGGGGAGGGCTAAAACGTGGCCCCCTGAAGAATAAAGAATCATGGATTTTCTTTCATGTCTACTGCTTGGGGGACATTGAACAGACAAACATAGATCTTCTGCCCTCATTGAAACACACTTTGGATCTTAAATCTTTCCTTTCTTCCTTCACTGTTTTGCCTTTCTGTGCTTTGTCGTGCCGCCTGAGAAGCATGGGGAACACTTAAGGATCACTCTGTCCGTCATCACACGTTTACGTTTTTTAAGACTTTCTTTTGCCACCATTTACCATATCAATTTGTAACTTTGTATGTGACTTAATCATAATATATCACAGATCAAGTTCGAACCATGTGCCAATATTTTTTTATTTTTTTTGCTGGAGTTACAACAAGCAACTGAAAGCATAATGTTTTTCATATGGCCATTATGGTGACCATGATCTTTCAAAATAACACCCTTTAATTGTGTGGGTGCACGTGCCGGCAACACATCCATTTCCTTCGAATTGTAGTTTTCTTCTTTAGGTGTGTCCTTGACACCCGTCCTCATATGACCCTGGCTGTTTCGAGGACATAAATCACTTGATATAATACATCCTTTGAAGTTTGATGTTTTCAAACGAATGGTCTGGAGCATTACTTGTTCAAGAGGACTGAATGCCGTTTAACAGAGGGTCTCTCTCATAATACTCTGGATCCCTAGGGGAGGAGTGAGGTCCTAAAGGGGGATTCTTCAATTCAATTACTCAATTTGTTGTTAGGACCCCTGCACATCATTCGTAATCAGGTTTTCCGTCTGTCTATGCTTCTATCTGTTTTTAAGTTCACCTGCCAAGGACAAGTAAGCTTTTACCCTGGTGCAGCGTCCATCCTCTGGCTATCGTCCAGCCCTCGGGCGTCACATTTTCCCTTTAAACATCTTCTTCTCAATAATCTAGAGAACTAGCTAGCTTGTATTGGACCTGTAGCATGCTGGGATGATGGGCTATCAAGTTTGTTCAAATGAGTGACCTTGCCCAACTTTTTCAGGTCACAAGGGTTAATTGAGGTTAAATGTTTAAACGACTTATTTTCAATCAAAAAGAGGTCCTAAGACCTGATATTGTGCCTGTATCATACTTGAATAAAGGACTACCAAGTTTTTTCAAATGAATTATCTTGCCTGCCTTTCAAGGTCACAGAGGTCAAATGTGCTAAAATCTTAAAACAACTTCTCAATAACTAAGAGGACCATGATATTGAGCCTATAGCATGCCTGGAAGAGGCTACGAAAAATGACATTGGCCGACTTTCAAGGTCACAGGGGTCAAATGTGGTAATATCGTTAAACAACTTATTCTCAACAACCCAGAGGCCTATATACCTGATATTGGGCCTGTGGCATGCTGGGATGAAGGGCTACCAAGTTTGTTCAAATGAATTACCTTGATCTACATTCACGGACACATGGGTCATATGTGCTATATTTGAATAAAGTGGTAATGGGCTTAGCATCCACATAAATGACCTAGATCAGCTTCAATGTTGCATTAGAAGCATGTAAGCGACACAGGCCCATTGGGCTTCTTGTTTAATTTCTGCACAATATCTTCAGTAATGTTGGTTGGATTGCTTTCAGACTTTATCCAGTGCTTTTTTGACGAAGGTGCTTTCTTTGAATAGCTTTTCAGGCCGGCGGTCAAAGGTCAAGGTCACTGTTATTATGAATAGAAAATCAGTTTAGGCACAATATTTCCAATTCTGTTGGGATGATTACACTCAGGCTTTATCAAGTGCTACCTCCGAGAAAGAGCCTGCTGTGAAAGCATTGCTACTTTAGAAAGTATTTGCTTAGGATACAAATTGTAGCTTTTGAGGCATCGATGTCAAAGTTCAAGGTAAATGTTACTTTAAATAGAAAAACATTTCATGCACAATATATGGACCCTTATGCACTCAGACTTTATCCAGTGTAAAAAAATGTTTGCTTTAGCTTTTGGGTGGCTTTTCAGCCTTTGATATCAAAGGTCAAGTTCACTTGCTATAAATAGAACATCAGTTTGTGCACTGTATTTCGAATTCTGTTGGACTGATTACACTCAGATTTTATCGAGTCCTTCCTGGAAGAAAGTGCCTGCTTAGGATAACTTTTCAGGTCAGTGGTCAAAGGTCGATGGGTCACTATAAATGGAAAATCTGTTAAATGCACTAATGCACAATATCTTGATTTCTCTTGGGCTGATTACACTCTTGACTTAATCCAGTGCTTCCCCAAAGAAAGTGCATGCTTGGGATAAATTTCCAGGCCCGGGGGTTATGTCTCTATCACTGTTACTATATGAATAGAAAATCAGTTCATAAAATGCACTACTTATATTTTGAGTTCTATTGGGCTGATTACACTGAAGATTTTATCCAGGAATTTTATAAAAGAAAACACTTGCTGTCACCAGTGTTTGCTACATGTATACCTAACCACAGTTTCTTTTAAATCTTCAATAAACATGATTTTTGAGAATAGTCACGGCGGCATTTAATATATATTTATATATATATATATAAATCTTATTATTGGTTAGCTTGTAATTACAGTAAGTTTATATAATAATCCTAATTATTTTGTAAATGGCCCTAGCGACTAAACAACGACTGTTCTGAGTACATCTTGACAAATTAGATGAACAGACCAGATGGGCTTTGTGAACAATGCTTACCTGCCGAAATAAACGCAATTTAAATTCCAATTTAATCCGCCTTGCTACTTCCAGTCGCCATTTTGTAAACAGGACCTAATCTCGAGCTGATGCGCGTTTAAAAGAGTTTAAAGTATTGCAAAGCTTCTAAACGATCGTGCCCAGAACATACTCTCTAAGGATGATGTTTTTGATAAATTTACTATCAGTTATTTACCATATTTCTTTTTTGTATCACTTTCATTAATTCATAAAAGAACAAATTTATTTTTTCCCCTTCATTTTTTTTTCTTTCAAATGTTAAAACACATTTTTTTGGAAAAAATGTTCTAGTTTCGTGATTATGATCAAACGTCGTCTGCTTCGCAAATATTCAAGAAAATAATATTTACAATATATTGATATTTGTTTTATTAACTAGTTTATTCTTTAAACTATCTTTTATTAATAAATATCAAAAAGATTTTGCATTTATGACGTAACCGGAACGTGACCCGAAAATAGCTCACAACATAGTCAGGACAGTAATAATAAACAGACGTTTATCGAACATTAACAGATTAATACCATATGTATTGAGACACTGATGTGCTAGAATACAACACAAGGTAACACTCGTTTAATCCATTGCTATCACATCAAGTACTAACTGACATTTATGCGGAAATATCAGCATTAAATGTATGCGATCGCGCAGACCTACTTTCGTTTTACAGTTTACATACATTTGTACATGTCGGCATCAACAGTATACCTTAAGTTAACTTATGTCCTTCATCGTGCCGAAGATTATACATAGGCGCATTCGAGGAAAAGTTCGTGATTAAAAGCTTGTGTGTGGGGTTTTTTTATCTTAAAATTATCGGATAAAAGCATAGTGGCATGTTACTTCAAAATAAAATATACAAGAATCATTATTTTACGTTAAATATATGTCATAGTTAACATAAGCTCTCAGGAGCTTGAAACATTGTTACAGTGTAAGGCAAACAACAAATTTTATCACAAGATACCTACGTTGGATGGATTAAGATAAAGAGGCTAAATAATCATGCTGTACAAAATTTGGCACTAAAACAACTTACTTAAAAGCCAGTCCAGAGGGCAGGTGATTGGGACATAGCATTTATTTGTAACCAGGAGCAAGGGTTTGGTAGCCGTTAATATTAAAAGACGTTTTAAGTATTGATGCTGCTCGGATTGACGCCAGTGATGTATTTATCGCTTACAGGTTAAAGCGTTGTTATCCAAAAAGAAGAATAGTACAAATTGAAAAGTGTGAATTGCCTACAGCTCCTGTCAAAAGTCAAAAACATTTCTCTCGTGTTCTTTCTCGTCACCTGGACGTTTGTAAGTTAGAACAGCTGGTCTCGCAGACGCTTAAACTATGTACACAATATATATTCAGTTATACCACAGTATTGTATTGTCTCGGTATGGCTACGAATGCGTTCCAGGTCAGGTAATAGAGCATCAAATGTATTAAATTCAAATAAAGCACCACTTCACGACAATCATGGATTCATATGGGTACAATGTTATTAAAATAACATTCATACAGTGCATGCAAGCTGAAATTAGCAAATCATTTGTTTAAAATAACAAGTCATCATTTCCATGAAATTATCCAAATAAATAAGATCTTTATGTCAAAATAAACTTCAGGTTTGATTTAGTATTGTTTAATGTACGTCCTATCAACAGCTATACATGGTCATTTAAGGATGGCCTCCCCCATTTGCTAGATGCATGCGTGTGGTGAGTTTGTGCATATTTAATTTGTGTTTTTGGAGTCTATGGTATGTTCATGTTTGTCTCCTTGTGATAGCGCAGGACCGATGCTGACTTTATAGTGTAATTTCACTGGAGCATACTGCTGAAGACACATCTTATTTTACGAACTTACCTCGTTATCTCACCATCTTTAATAGCCAAGGGTTCATAATTTAAATTTGTACTATTCAACCTTGGCAGATTTAGCCTTGTGTTTAATTTCCCTCCCCTGCCACCTTGCATAGACACTTTACTAGCAAAACTTTAAACTTTCAAGATTATTTCAGCACTGGTCGCCTATGTATTTCCCTTGGTTATCATTTACAGTTAGAATATGGTCAATTATCACTACCAACTGATCATATACAGAAAATGTTTTTTTAAGTATTGTCCTCCATTGTTTTTTTTACATAAATCATGACATATAGTCGACAAGGCAACTTGGTACTGGGCGCCGCCATTATTATTTACATGCACAGGAACTTGGTATTAGTTTCTAATATATGTGTATTATATAATGTATGATATAAAAAATGGGGACCATAGGATGGTAATTTGTCCCTGTGCCAGGTTCAATAATTTGAAAGCTTAGAGAACAAGGCTGAAAACATGTATGGAATGTGTTTTTTTTAAGGGAGTCTGTATAAACACATTATGAATATGTAAAATTATGATGGAAGTCCATTTTACTCGAATTACCTGACGTTATTTTCAATACCTTCAGTTCATCTATATTTCCACACTGTTCTCGGTATTCCGTCTATGCGTATTGCAGAGTTATCTTCTCTTGTGAGCAGGTATTGATTGTTACATCATTGGCTTGTGTGAGATAATTACGTCGTTTTCTCGAAAATTGATGACGTTACTCTCACAAACAAATGATGTAACAATCAATACCTGCTCACAAGAGAAGATAACTCTGCAATACGCAAAGACGGAATAAGGGATAGGAATCAGTTTGTTTTTTGGGTTTTATAAATCCTCGCAACCCTTTTTAAGTCATATGTATAAGAAAGGTCTGCCAAATATCTGATTCTTTGACAACTTTACTACAAATATATAGCAGGATTTGAGCTTTCTATATCAACTGCACTACACTTCATATTATTTGTTGACGTTTTTCTGCTACAATACATGGAGTTTCCTCACAAGATACTGGTAACCAAAAAGAGTCTGAAACCTTAATCATATCTTTTAGAAATCTGTGTTTAAAAAAAATGTTATACATGTATCTCTTCGATCCACTAAACATCAACAAACAACATTTAAACCCTTCATTCCCTAAATCTGTTATTAAAAGGATTGTAAAAAAAAATGTGTTCGCTTAAATGTTAAAATATTTCTGTTCAACATTCATATTTACAGTGGTGTTAAAATCCACTAATACGTAAGTTGACATAAAATTGTACTGCAGTATTTTTTGGTCTGATTTTTGACAGCTAAATAAGTCTCATCAAGGGTCATTGACCTGTCAGAAGTTGCAGTAGGCAAAGTTATTTGACTTTGGTATGGAATCATCCTAAAAATAGAAGAAAGTAAGGGCTGGATTTTCATGAACTTGAAGAGTTGTGCCCCTTTGTTTGCTTTCCTATACATCTTATTCTGCCAGTTTATCATTCATATTTTTATTTTTCCATTTGTTATGCACTTCATATACATCTGATGAGAATGAGAGATATTTAAAAATGCACAAAATTCGCCAAGAAAGCTGAAAGTTACAAAAGGCCAAAAGGTGAAACTTGACACCATGCACGCCGGGTTTGAACATTTTACTGTATTGTTTGTTTTACTTTCCATGTGGGGAGGATTTTTAATGCATCTCGACTGTTATATTAATCAATTAATTTTCATTTAGATGGTGTCCCTGAGAATTATTTCTTATATAATTTTAAAATTTGTTTCAAGTAATACTCATACTCTCTGTTTTAAACTAGGAACACTTGCTAGGTACTCTAAGTATTTGTGCGGTTATGATTGATTGTCTTCCTTTGGATAATATTTCTGTGAGTTGTGTCCCTCACATGATTTCCTCACATTTTTTTCTGTTATATATCGGATATAGTTTGTTACTTCTGTAAGTTCCAAGTTTCCTTTTAGATAAAATATGTCATGTTTAGGTGATTTTTGAGAATTGGTGGTTTTGCGAAATTTGCTTTTTGTTTTGCAAGGTACCAATATTTTTTTGTTTATAACATATATAGGGTGCTCCCATAGCTACCACTTTCTTTAAAATGTAGATTTTCTTCCCGCTGTTTTTGGAAAAAAACATCCAGAAATTTTAGAAAGTTTTGAAGTTTTGCTTAAAACTTACCATACTGACAATGTCAGACAATTTCAGACATGCGAAACATATAATAATGTGTAATTCTTCTTGAATTTGGTGTACAGATAGATCTTGAATTGACAGATCTGTCAGATCAGCACAAATTACTTATATTGGAGTCTACATAAAGAGTTATGTCCCTTTACTTTCTTTTTCAAGATTACATGAATCAAACAATTTTCTACTCGAGTCATCGAATCTATCAAAACATAATTTACATACAATGTACATGGGGGAGGGGCTAAAAGTTCGCCCCCTTAAGAATCGGGGATTTATTTTCATGTCTACTACTTGGGGGACATTGAACAGACCAAAATAGATCTTCTGCCCCCATTGCAACACACTTGGGATCTTAAATCTTTCCTTTCTTTCTTCACTGTTCTGCCTTTCCTTGGTTGTGCCGCCTGAGAAGCATGGCGAAAACTTAAGGATCAGTCTGTCCGTCATCACACATTGTCATTTGCGGCGGCAGTCACATTTAAGTTTTCCAGACTTTGTTTGGCCACCATTTACCATATCAATTTGTAACTTTGTATGTGGCTTAATCATAATAGATTACAGATTAGATTAAGTTTGAATCACATGCTAATATTTTATTTTTTTGCTGGAGTTACATGTATGGCCCTTCACACATTGGAAGTTCTCATAATTAACTGTTTGCCATACTTTGTTCGTTACCACTTGCCACTTAGTATGCGGCTTTATCATAATGGATTACAGTTAGAGTCCAAACCCTGTGTCAATATTTCATTTGTTGCTGGAGTTATGGCCCTTCGCACATAAGAAATCTCATAATTAATGTTTTCCCAGACTTTTTTTCGCTACCACTTGCAACATCAATTTGTTACCTAATATGTGGCTTTGTCATAATGGATTACAGTTTGAGTTCAAATCCCGTGTAAACATTCCTTTTTTTGCTGGAGTTATGGCCCTTCGCACATAAGAAATTATCAAAATAAACTTTTGTTTGGACTTATTTCGCTACCGCTTGCCATATCAATTTGAAACTTTGTTTGTGGCTTTATCATAATAGATTACAGAGTTTGAACCATGTATTAAAATTCCATTTTTGACTGGAGTTATGGCACTTTTGCACATAGGAAATTCTCATAATTAACTGTTTTCCATATTATTTGCAACTTAGTATACATGTATAATGGATTACAGTTTGAGTTAGAATCCAGTGTCCATGTTCTAGTTTTTCTGGAGTTATAGCCCTTTGCACATAGGAAATTCTTATAAGTAACTGTATTTGTTCCGTCAACACATGCACTTCCTTCGAATTGCAGCTTTCTTCTATAGGTGACACCCGTCCTCATATGACCCTTGCTGTTCGAGGACATAAATCACCTGATAAATTACATCATTTGAAGTCCTTCTGTATGGCTTGATGATGTTTTCAAACCAATGGTCTAGAGCATTACTTGGTTAAGAAGACTAAATGCCGTTTAACAGAGAGTCTCTCTCATAATACTCTGGCTCCCTATGGGGAGTAGTGGGGTCCACAAGGGGGGGTTCTCCGATTACACAATTTGTTGTTAGGACCTCTGCACATCTTTAGTAATAAGATTTTCCGTCTGACCTTCTATCTGTTTTTAGCTCACCTGCCAAGGACAAGTGAGCTTTGGCCCTGGTGCGGCGCCCGGCATCCCGTCCTGTCCCGTTGCGTCGTGTCCCGTCTCTATTCAATGTAAACACTTAGCAACTTCATTCATTTACAGATTTTGGTCAAATTTTATACAAAGGTCAAGTTTGGGTATACTTCGGACATCTTTTTATTTCAGGGAATCAAGGTCAAGGCCACATTTGCTATATATAGAAAATCATCCTGTCCCGTCTCTATTCAATGTAAACACTTAGCAGCTTCATTCTTTCACGGATTTTGGTCAAACTTTATACATAGAAAATCATCAACTGATTCAATTTAAACACTTAGCAACTTCATCCAATATGTTATGGAAATAGTAATAACATACAGAAAAAAAACATATGAATATTAAAGTCAACTTATCAACTTTAAGTGTAGAACCTTGTGTGTGTGCATACATGGACTTTATGCAGTGTAATAAAATGTTTGCTTAACCTTTTGGATAGCTTTTCAGCCTTTGATATCAGAGGTCAAGGTCACTTACTTTAAATAGAACATCAGTTTGTGCACTGTATTTAAAATTCTGTTGGACTGATTACACTCAGATTTTATCTTGTCCTTCCTGGAAGAACGTGCCTGCTTGGGATAACTTTTCAGGTCCAGTGGTCAAAGGTCAATGGGTCACTCTAAAAAGAAAATCTGTTTAATGCACTAATGCACAATATCTTGATTTCTCTTGGGCTGATTACACTCTTGACTTTATACAGTGCTTCTTCAAAAAAGTGCATGCTTGGGACAACTTTCCAGGCCCGGGTGTTAGGTCTCTATCACTTTTACTATATATGAATAGAGAATCAGTTTATAAAATGCACTACTTATATTTTGAGTTCTGTTGGGCTGATTACACTCAAGACTTAATCCATTGCTTTTTTTTATAAAAAAAGCTTGCTTTCACTAGTGTTTGCTACATGTATACCTAACCAGTTTCTTTTAAATCTTCAATAAACATAATTATGGATAATAGTCACGGCGGCATTTAATATATATATATAAATCTTATTACCGGTCAGCTTGTAATAATAATAATAATAATAATAATAAGTAAGAAACGGAACAATAACAATAAGTCACCCGACTTCGTTCGGGACGACTTAATAAGTAAGAAACGTAACAATAACAAGAAGTCCCCCCAACCTCCAGTTGGTGTGACTTAATAAAAATTGGAGTAAAAACAAAAAAGGTATCTACATTAATATATAGCGAACATACATGCATTATTATTCATGTAATACATTTAAAACATGACAGGTATACATAAAAGTAATCCAGAAGAGGAAATTCTCGAAATTGTTAACTATATTTTCAGTACTATTCTGTGACTTACTTTAGTTGTATTATCGGTGAAGTCTTATGCTAATTATTGAATCCAAATTTAATACAATACGTTTAAGATTGTTAGCCTAGTTGCATTGATAACTTATATGTATATATAAAAATAAAAATAAATTAACACAGCTCAAGTCTATGTTTTACACATAAAATACCAATGTGAAGTATTAGGCTTTTACAGCTAGGGACACCGGTAAAGTTAAATTTCACTGTATACAAGTGTTGCAGGTTCGAGTCACGGCTTGGTACTGTGTTGTATCATTGAGCAAGATACTTTACTCCACTTGTTCTAGTCTACTCAGCTGTAAATGAGTACGTGGTTTGGCAGTGCTAGTATTGTTGAATGCTAGCTGTTAGCGCCAAAATGGCAGCACCGGCTGTATGCTCCACAGATCTCGCTAACGCACGCTTGAGCCTGTTGTTCTCGGAGCTCTGTTGCGAGACTTGTGCTGCAGTCGCCCATATAGGTGGTATCGGCTTTCGTTTATGTATAAACTCCGTTTTTTCTTGACGGTCAATTTTAAATATGTTCGGTGATTTATATTCTCCAATATTGTTTGTGTTGCGCTTGTTTGATTCAGCTTCGTGAAATAACTACAACATTGCTAAATTCATCTGAGAATATACAGTGATTTTAGAATTATGAGAAGTCATCACTGGCAGTCATTACATTATAATACAAGAAAAAATAGACAAGGTTTTTGTTTAAACTTCGTTTTTTCTTGACGGTCAATTTTAAATATGTTCGGTGATTTATATTCTCCAATATTTTTTGTGTTGCGCTTGTTTGATTCAGCTTCGTGAAATAACTACAACATTGCTAAATTCATCTGAGAATATACCGTGATTTTAGAATTATGAGAAGTCATCACTGGCAGTCATTACATTATAATACAGAGAAAAAATAGACAAGGTTTTTGTTTAAACTTCGTTTTTTCTAGCCGGTCAATTTTAAATCTGTTCGGTGATTTATATTCTACAATATATTTTATGTTGCGCTTCTTAGATTCAGCTTCTTGAAATAACTACAACATTGCTAAATTCATCTGAGAATATACCGTGATTTTAGAATTATGAGAAGGCATCACTGGCAGTCATTACATTATAATACAGAGAAAAAAGGCAAGGTTTTTGTTTAAACTTCGTTTTTTCTAGCCGGTCAATTTTAAATCAGTTCAGTGATTTAAATTCTACAATATTTTATTATTTTTCTTCTGATATTAGACTATTGTGTTATTCCACGGAATTAGATTATCTAAGTCCGTGGTCATTCAAATAGATCATAAATACCATGTTCAAATGGCACGGTAGGCTATGGTATAATTTCCGATGTTTTTAAATTTTCAGAATCACAAATGACGGACTTGTTGGTAAATGTTTTCAGCGTTTTAGTAACTAAAATGATATTTATTAGATAAACCTTATTTTATTAGTTATAAATATATTACAACTGAGTTTATTAAATAGCGAATTAATACTAAGGTACAATTTCTTAACATTCGACTGCTTTTAGTTGGTATTCTGTAATATATTTCAACTGTGGCTACTTTTTCTTTATAGTTGACCAATGGCTGCTGATATGGGCGGAAAACAAAATCGGTTAGAGGAGATTGAAAGGAAGATCAGAAGAAAATGTCAAATGAAAGTGTTAAACAGATAAAACAATATATATAATTTTACATGAATGTATGCACATGTATGATGTATGTGTACCCTTTTTATTTTGAAACGGTTCATGATTTGCTAGCATTTGAAAATCGAAATTTTATGAGACATAAAGATAGGAAACTAAAATGAAAAATCAAATTATTTCGAAAATAGTTGGGACATTTTACTGTATTTTTGTGTCTTCATACTTTACTTAATTTTTATTGTTTTTGAGTTCCAGATGAATATTGCACAGGATAATTCCCTACACGAGCGTCGAGTGAAGAAAGCCATGCAGTATAAACTGACAGACAAAACTATTTCACTATTTGTAGCAGGAATGTCAGCTGCAGTGCTGTGAATACAAAACAAGATGCTTGTAAAAAATAGAATGTTAAATTTTGTTTTGTCATGTGTATATTGGTCTGTAAAACGCTTATAATGACCTTTCATCTGGAAATTTTTGAGTTTTACCTGACCATCATTTTTTCTGAATGTTGCGAGATAGAAAAAAGGTGAGTCAGAGAAGAACGTTTAGTAATTACATATATAACTTGGCAAAAATTGAAGACTTTCGTACACAGAAAATTAGTTTATGAAAACAAAGAAAGCAAACTTAATGATGTGTTTTCATCAATATTTAATAGTGAAGATGTAGTGTCGTGGGAAAATCTTGGGCTTACAAATAAAAGAATATGTGTAGTATGCCATCTTTCAATGTAGTAAAAAGTAACCACTGGAGTTAAATGCTTGAGAGATGCATACAAGTTATATTGGATGATAATTTAAAAATTCACCATGGATTTGTTCCGTTGAGGTTATCATATTTCTCCTATAATACCATAAGAAAACTTTGGTGATGTAGAATTTGAATCTAAATTGAATTAATTTACTTGTCCAAAAAATGCTTAAACAATCTTACCAGACCTTGCAACCCTCACCATCACCACGGGAGATAGTATAGGACAGAGTACTAACATTCACCACGGGAGATAGTATAGGAGAGAGTACTAACATTCACCACGGGAGATAGTTTAGTATAGGATAGAGTACTAACATTCACCACGGGAGATAGTATAGGACAGAGTACTAACATTCACCACGGGAGATAGTTTAG
>NW_018408373.1:289022-293158 GCF_002113885.1 Mizuhopecten yessoensis | reverse complement strand
CCCCCCCAAGGAAATTTGGAAACCCCCTCAGATAGGTCTCTGGATCCGCCACTGGACACAACCACGGCATGCCCAGAACATAAAGGGCGGAGAATACAATACATCTCTCCTTCAAACGGTATGATGACCGGCATGTCTCCCGCAAAAATATCTCTAAGTTCACCTCGCTATTTCCCTATTAAACTAACGCCATAGTACAAAAATACTACCGAGGACCTAACAATAAATGTTCAGTAAATGTTTACAACCCCGGATTCTGGAAAGATGGGCGACATAGAGTAATTAATTAATTGGATTTAGACAGCTAAAAAAGTGCTGCTTACCTGGCTGAAGTCGGGAACAAAATTGCTGTATCCCAGAAGCCCCCTTGATTATTTCCGGTAGCGGCCGGTATAATTTTAAGGATTCTCGCAGGTCGGTGAATTAGACGGAACGCAACGCCCCAAAACCTTGGTGCGTTATATGACAGAGTACTAACAGTGCACATGGTGATATTCAAATAAAGGACAAAATACTAACATTCACCACGGGAGAAAGTACAGGAGAGAGCACTAACATTCACCAAGGGAGATAGTTTAGTAAAGGAGAGAGTACTAACAGCGCCCATGGTGATATTCAAATACAGGACAGAGTACTAACATTCACCACGGTTGATAGTATAGGACAGAGTACTAGCATTCACCACAGGAGATAGTTTAGTATTGGACAGAGTAATAACAGTAATCACGGTTGATAGTCCCGGAAAGGACAGAGTACCAACATTAACAATAGGTGACATTGCAGTATAGGAGAGATAACTAACAGTAACCACGTGTGACAGTCTACGATGGGACAGAATACTAACACTAATGGAGGGTGACAATTTCGTATATAAAGTACAACGAATATAACCTATGTAAACAGTCCAGTATAGTGCAGAATACCAACAATAGCAAATGTTGATAGTCCTGCTGCTTAATGTCTTTATATGACCGTGGGTTTACAATAAATATACCTTCATGAGCTTGAAATCCACGACATGTCAGACTTCTATGCTTCAGTTGCTTTCCTCAATCTTTATTTACAGCAAGATCAACATGAAAGGCTTGCTATTAAGCTGTACGATATCGTTATGATAGTGTACTTTCCCTTTCTTGATAGTAACATCCGTTACTCCTTCCTACGATGTCTGCATGTCTTGATTCCCGTGACTTCCGTGAAAGATGTCGACTACTGACTGACAAACTTACAACGTGGTTTCTAAAAATTGACGATTGAGGAAGACTAGTGACAAGTTTTATGGTTGCCATATAATCCAACACTGTTAGAGGTTTAACAAGGCATGGCAGTTTTGGTAAGCGGGGTTGGCATAATCATGTCCGTTTAAAAATAAGCCAACCAGCAATCTGTTATGTCATATGGGTAGGTCGCCATTATGATCTCGTAGGGAAAATGCTTTTTCTTTGCTTATATTAAAATAGATGTTTTGTTATACTCATTAGCACAATGACCTGAGAATTTGTTACAGCTATATTTTACAAGTTTTAGGGTTTAGATCGACTTTCGGTGAAAATGACATCCCCGATGATCATATATACCCCTTAAACATGTAAAATTACTCTGAACACCTTTGTTTGGTCCAAATATAGCTATAACAAATTATCAGGTCCCTGTGCTCATTAGTGTGTACTGTGGTTTTGTTGTTATACCCGAGTTCTCGATGTGAGGACCTTACAGTACAAAACACCCAAAAAATGTTAACTTGACATCACTTTTTCAGACTTCAATAATAAATCTCTCGAAATATATTTTTGTATGATTTTAAGTACTTTTGGGTATGGCTGCACAGTGAACCAAATCAAAAGAAGAATTAAACTTTTTTAGACTTTGATAAAAGTTTGATTGATAGTTTCAGTATTGTTAGTGTATTGTGATACAGGCAAACAAAACAATTCGATACGATACACAAGAGAGTTTCACGATACGATATATCATTGCAGCCCTATTAAATGCATCCCCGATATCCAGGGGTAACGCTCGATTTTGCTCTCTGCACCCCTGGAATATGTCATAGCAAAATTGAAGGCACGAAGATAGCTGTTTAATTGGTCTCTGGTAACAAAAAAAGACTGACCAATCGCTACGGTGATACCTGTCCTTTGAAGATAACAAATGAGCCTTTCATTTTATGTCATGGTGCGACGTCCGTCGTTCGTCCGTCCATCGTCCGTCCTCGTCCGTCAACTTTTCCTTTAAACAATTTCTTCTGAAAAACGGACAGGCCTAAAGTCGTGATATTTGGCTGAACGCTTTGTTGGTAGGTGCCTGAAGAAGTTTGAGAACAAAAATGACCTTGACCTTCTTTCAAGGTCACAGGGGTCAAATATGTCAACAACTTCAAACGACTTCTACTGAAGAACTAAAAGGTATAGAATCTTAATATTTAGCTGATGGCTTCCTGGGGTGGAGCCCAATAAAGTTTGAGAGTGTAAATGACTTTGACCTACTTTCAAGGTCACAGGGGTCAAATTTGTCAAATGCTTCAAATGACTTCTTTTGAAGAACTGAAAGGTATACAATCTTTATATTTGAATGATGACTTCCTGGGATAGAGCCCGACAAAGTTTGAGATCGAAAATGACCTAGACCTACTTTCCAGGTCACAGGAGTCAAATGTGTCAAACACTTCAAACGACTATTTCTGAAGAACTGAAAGGTATAGAAGCTAAATATGTGGGTGTAGCCTCCAGGAAAGGAGCCCAACAAAGTTTGAGAATGAAAATGACATTGACTTACTTTCAATGTCACAGGGGCCAAATTTAACAAACCCTTCAAACGACTTCTTCTGAAGAACTAAAAGGTATAGAATCTTCATATTTGTCTGGGAGCTTCCTTGGATGGAGCCCAACAAAGTTTGAGAATAAAAATGACCTTTACTTTCTTTCAAGGTCACAGGGGTCAAATGTGTCAAAATATCATATGACTTCTGAATAATCGAAAGGCATAAAATTATAATATTTGGCTGGTGACTTCCTGGGGAAGAGCTCACCAAAATATGCGAATGAAAATGACCCCAACCTACTTTAGAGGTTACAGTGGTCAACAACAATTTAAAGTATTTGTTCTAAAGAATTAAACTGAATGGATTCAGAAGATTTGGCAGGTAGCATTTTTGAACAGAGCTAACCAATTTGAGAAGGAAAATGACATTGACCTACCTACAAGGTCAAAGGAGAAATATGTCAAGCAACTTCTGAAAAAGAATAAAAAAGCATAGAATCTTATAATAATATTTGGCTGGTAGTTTCAACAGATGGAGCCGACAAAGTTTGCGAGGGAAATATTTATAGTGCAATATAATATTTGATGAGAATATTTTGATATGACTGCTTAAATATTCAGGTGAGCGATACAGGCCCCCTTGGCCTCTTGTTTACCGTTACGCGACCGCGACATTCATTTGATGTACATCAAAGGATCAAACTAGTCTTCTTCTTCTTGTCTCATCAACAAGGTGGTACAAACTGAGCCTTCAATTTTTCTATGACATATTCCAGGGGTGCAGAGAGCGAAAGTGAGCGGAATCCCTGGATATCGGGGATGTATTAAATGCATACAGTGTGCAAATCCGATGGGAAAAGTCCCCTTAATTGTAATGAAAGAAAACATGTAAATCTCTCCTTTGTCACACGTATATTTATAAAACAATTAATGATATTGGTTTTTACATGAATGGATATACACAGTTGGGAAAGCTATAAGTTTGAATAGGAAAAGGCCCGACATTTAGGTATCTTAATTTTCTTTTAATTAATTTAATGATTTTTGACAAGTAGCTCTGGTTAGTGTATAAAATCAATATAAAATGACAAATATAATCCCAAATTTACAAGAGCTGCAAACTTCGTTTTTTAATCCCTCCATTGTCAATTCCATATGTATATAAGATATTGTATAACAGCTTTCCCTGTATTCCCTGTAATGTATTTACTAGCTATAACCTCAGCCATAATGAATATATATATTCTGGGACGTAGATATAGGCCCGAAGATAGATGTAAGCCCAGGGGAAGGTTCTGGGGGCCGCTTAGGTCCCAATCTGGTCCAGGGTAGGGCCTTGGTGAGGGGTCGGGTAGAGGGGGTGGGGAGGATGGGGG